>NW_027495272.1:0-29510 GCF_021521415.1 Bidens hawaiensis
TTTTCCTGTCCATACAACCTGGGTATCTTGTTAGTAGACACCTCTTGTTCCTTATATCCAGACATTTTGAGAAATCAAAAATCAGTTTCTTTGTAAACACAGAGTTTCAAAATAATCAGATCTGAAAACAGAGTGCTCAGATCTGATGTGTCTGATGTGATTAGAACAATATTTAGATATAAAGATTAGAACTTTAATTGAAATAAGGAAGAGAAAACACCGGTAGATTGTAGATCTGGAAGAAAAATGAAAACAGGGCTGCTGACGTCACAAATCAATCGAACAGTGGTCTGCTTACGTCATTCTTCTTCAAATCTTCAATCAGCAACAATCTTTCCAAAATAGCAGTAACAAGCTTTGATACCACTTGTCAGGCCCCTCGATTTCAGCTGGATCTTACTTGATCATGTCATAACTCACACAGATTATTGTGCCGACAAGAGAGTTAATGACGGGTTGCTATATTTAGAAAGATATCCGTTTGTTAAAGGCGGAATCAATAAAAAACATACGATTGCTATGAATAATCAAAGGTAGAAAGCACAAACAGGATTCACTCAAAATATTTCCATCTATATAATTTTCATCATACAAAGTGGATAATCGATTTAGGGTTTTAGGAATCCTAGGACAGCCGTCACACGATATATTCTATCTCAATAAATGTGTCTGTCTGTCCTTATTGTGCCTCCTTTGGCGGCGTGCCATAAACATTCTATTTTTAGGCCTGCCAACCTAGGACAGCTGTCATTCCTTCTAGAACCCCTAATACAATCATACATATTCAAATTACATATTCAAAATAAACTAAGTGTAAAACAAGTCTTCCGGGTAGACTTTACAACATTCTTCATTCTCCGAGTACGCTTTGTACTCTGCCATCCTTTGGACTTGGTAACATAGAAGTGTACTCGGAATCAGTTTCCGGGTAAACTTTAATTGAAGAGTATTTTACCAAGTAAAATACTCACCTGGTAGACTTCAGTCTTCTTGGCTTTGTCAAACTTTGCCCGACAAATCCATACGAGAAACCTTGTTCTTCAATGATCCATTTCAGCTCTTTGCTATAAAATAACTTATTAGCAAAGTGTACTCGGGAGTACTGTTCCTTGCTTGAGCTGAACCTTGCCCGGTATTACTTAGAGATATTCCTTTAGATCATCAAGCATACTTGGACCATACTTATTAATGAATACCTTGCCCGGTCTTCCAATCACTTGGCTTCTTGGACTTCGTTAACCAAACCTTACTCGGAAGAGTAATATACTTGGCTCTGAAGAACAGACTTTCTTGATAAAGTGAACCTTGCCCGGATTTACATAAACTAGTGAACCTTGCTCGGCAATATACTAATTTGCAAACCCTGCTCGGATATCCACTAAAGAAGACCTCTTAAAGTAAACCTTGCCCGATAGACAAAATATCATACCCGGCTAAGTAAAACCTTGCTCGGATGTCTAAGGTGTGCCCGGATCCATACTTAGCGAATTCTGAGGAGGTTGAGAAGATTTCAATCTTCCATATACTTCATTCTGGTCAAATCTGTGACTCAACAATCTCCCACTTAGGTCAATTGTTTGACTCAACAAGACTAAAGGTCTTAAGCCGGATCGTGTATCCGACTAATGAATGTTATACTCGTACTATAGGTGCGAGATAGCGAAGGAAAGACTAACGGACTGTGTTGGAAGCCGATCCCATTGAAAAGGTGAATACGCCCCACTTTTACAAACTTGTTTTCAAACAAACAAACATGTTATGTGTAAAATTTTACATGAGGCTATGTGTCTCTAAAAACATTATAAATAAGAGTATAAGCCAGCACTCAGGCTATGGTATACGTTTGTCTGGATCCTTACATATGTGGAATGCGGTGGGCACATCGCACCACGCTTGGTCACGACCTCGAGCCACGATGGGCTGGACCTAAGTTACGTCCGAGTGGGGAATGGCCATGTGTATATTTATGGTACCTAAGTTATGTCATAAACACTGCGGTGTTTCGCTGAGGTGACCTAGTGCAGAGACTCGAGTTTATGATGATTGTTTTAACTTGATTATTCCTAAGCCAAGATGGGCCGAGAGTTACGTGGTCTCGAGGGGTAATTAAGTAAGAAAATATTTTAGCGTCAGCATATTCACCGGCATTCGTTGCTGACGTATTTTAATAACATTTTGCAGGTAACCAAGGTTAGAGCTTGCAAGACGAAGAAGCTCAAGAATCCGATGGCTCGAATAATTTTGTGTAAATATTAAAATATGATGGTTTTTGTAAACTATAAACAAGTAAATATTAAACGAGACTTTGTCTCGTCTTTTGTAATGTAAATATATTATATTATTGATCCTTATGTTTTTATAAAGACTTCCGCTATAACCCGCTACTCTGATTTATTTACAAACATGGTACCAACTATGGATCATACCCCTAGGCCTAGAATGGGGGTGTGACAGTTAAAAACCGGATTTGTTGGACAAAAGAACCAACAAGGGAGCACAAAGTGCAGTCTGGTGCAGACTCATCTTAGCGCAGCGCTAAGGTCACCTGGTGGAAATTCTAAAATTTCAAAATTGGCAGTTTTGGCCCTTGAAGTAGGTTTTAAGCATTTTAAGGACCGAAATGGATGTTTTCAAGACCCATCAAGTGTAAAACAATATTGTAACATAAAAACCATCATTTTGGATTATATCATAAGTTTCAGTTTACACAACGGGTCGGTTTACATGATAAACGGTTGCAAAACGAATACAAACGAGTACAAACGAGACCCGATTTTGACGAATCTCACAGTTTTCGAACCCGCACAACGGGACGAACTATGTGCATCATGCGACGACCTAAATAATTATGAGTGCACGCATAATTATTGAACTCCTCGCATGGAACTCTTAGTGAATACAGTTGTGTGTTATAACTCAGAACCTAGAGTGATTTGGGTAACGATACAAATATGAATGTGATAAGTGCATGGTGGATATGCCGTTGGTACATCCTATATATAAGTGTCCTTATCATATTTTCTTTTGTAGCGTTATTTGGATCACTTGAAGATCTGTGGTATTTTCATTTAAAAAAAAATCTCTTGACACTTACTTTCTTTCTCTATGTTATGGTTTTCTATAATTTCGGGATGAAATTTTCAAAAAGTTGTGAATACTGTAACATTCGTCAATTTTCGGACCCGAAAACACGACCCGTTTTAAATTTTTTATTATAATTAACCGGACGTTTGTAACATTTCGGATTTTTCTTTTTGTATCCTTGTAATCATACCCGACCCGTTTAAAGGTTCGGGTCACTCTTTTAATAAAACCGACGCATTTGTTGAGTATTTTTATTGTTTTAGTTTTACTATTTAATAGTTTAAATACTTAAACTTACAAGAACTTGCAATTTTCACCCAAACTCAAACTTAATCAATTCTCGTTTCCATCTATAAACCCTATGGACCAAATTGCAAATTATATTCAAAATACATCCATCATCCTTCCCTCTCCCTCCTGCTGACGCCAAAGATGTCCCTCTTTCTTGAACCATAATTCACGGATTAATTGACGAAATTGATAAAACCATATTTTTCCTTACAATAAACCACGTCCACCGACACCCTCAACTTGGTAAATTATCACAAAATGGCAGCTGAATCGTTAACAACCAAACTGTGGCCTAAATGATTCCTAAAACACTATATAAACATGTTCATAATTCAATTCAACTCGTCCACACCATCCTTACTACATCACGACCTAAACCCCTAAGTCAATTGTTACCCTATGCTGCTGTTACAATTGATTTCACATTCAAACTTGAGCCGCAAACCCTAGTTCGTCGATCTCCTTTAATCCATAATCAATTCCGGTAATTAATTTATGTAGTTAGGCCGTTTTTAGTCAATAATTGATAACCCTAACTCAATTTTTTTCAACGATAATCAATTAAACAAATTTAAAATTCTAGGGTTTATGTTTGATTTGGGGAAGAACATCTACAACATACTTTATATTTAATTTAACAGTTTCATTGTGTTATCAAATTAAGGTGCTGGCTTGATGGCCAGCACATGTGTTTTTAAAGCTTGAACTGGCCTGGGGCGTGAGTTCGAGTCCCCCAGGCTCGGTTTTTGAATTATATTTTTTTAAAATCCATTTTTAGTCAATGTATAATTTATTATATATATACAACATTAAATAATCATTGTGTTGATGAACCGAAGCCTGAAACAACACTTTTCTTTTCGTAATTATGTGTGTGTGTATAACTATTTACTTTATACACATACATAAATAAGATAAATATATACATATATATTCTTTTTACAAGTCTCATTAACACACCAAATTATATTATTAGATATTTAAATATTTCGTTTAACTTTCCGCTAATATGTTATGTTATTTATTCTACTACTCAAACTTAAATGCAAATAAATAATTATGGTAATTAACTAATAATAATAATGGTAATAATAATAATAATAATCACACAACCGTAGACTAATTACATATTAACAACCATATCGAATCTCAAAACCCGTCATAAATCTTTGTATTTCGCTATGATTATATTTAATTTTTGTTATCATTAACAACTAGGAATCTTTGTCGGTGAACCTCGAGGAGCTTGACCGTTTTCATCCTAATTCTCTTTATTATCTCATCATCACCTAATCCACACGTTAAGGTGAGTTTACATATCCCTCTTTTTCATCTTTTAAATTTGGGGTGGCATGTATACCATATTTAAATTACTCATTTTTATTTCCACATCTATTCAAAACACAATTCAATATATGTTTATGTGTGATTATTGCATGCTCTATGTAATGCTCTATGTGCTTAATTGTTTATTTTATGTTTGGTAGTTGGTATCTCATCCTCATCTAGTATGATCATACATTTACCCAAGTACTTTGGATTCGTATCAATATGAACGGGTCCACATCTGTTTAGTTGTTTACATTTTCATAAGAATTGTTATACTCATCATTTACATATGAATTGTGATTTAACTCTCTCTATATATAAAACTAAAACTTATGTTGTCACACACCGACTAGGTAATTGCGGAAGCGTAATACGGGAATGTAACAGATAATTCTAGTATCAACCACATTGTTTATAAAGAAATTCAACAAACTAATTTACATCATATTACATGGGTTGCTACTATGTTTACAAACTAGATGAAAATCACATAACCGGTTCACGAGCTTCTTATTCAATACTATGTACTTACGTCGATTCACAGTTATTCAACTTCACTTCTAAAACCAAGCACGTAAGCAATTCATTCCAACTTCGGTTTACCTAAAAAGCATGTTAAAACGGGTCAACTACGTCTAGTTGGTGAGTTTCAAGTTTCACGGGTACGAACAAAATCAGTATACGAGTTCGTAAAGTTCACAGTATGTATGTATATATGTATGGGTATGATGTTTTTATACTAAGCCACAAGTGAAACCAAAACAGCTCGCACGCATGGCCACCCTTGCCCATGTATTACCGTTGGCATTTAACAGCCACTTTGCCCCAAGTATGTACTATGTCTAACACCACATAGCAGAATGTAATAAGTTTAAATTACAATGTGCAACTGGGTTAACATGTTCTGGCATACCCCTCCGGCCCTGTCAGTTGGGTTTGTCAAACCGATAGTACTATCCACACGTCACTGGCACGAAGTTAACCACTTGTGTTTGTGGGGACTTTCAAGTGTTAGTACTTAGATAATTCACATCGTCACACGTTTTCAAGTATATGAGTATATGTAAACATGCTTTCCACCCCAAAGTTCGTAAAACAGTTTAGAAAGTGGGGTCGTAAAACTCTCCTTATCGTAGTTCAAGCTGGTAATATGTGTCAGTAAGTAAGGTGCCTCGATTATAGCTTGAATCCAATAACCGGTATCGTACTGTTAATACTAGTACAATGTTTAAGCTAAATCAGGCTATATAACTAGTTTGGGTATAGCTGTTAGGCCCAGAATATGACCATAGTCTTAGATTGTGACGTTGTATACTGTGAAATGTTCAAAACCAGATTTGGCTCAGTTTCACCGTTTTCGAAGGCTGACCAAGTTGATCGTTTATGCGTTTCGGGATCAGGTAAGATCACACAAACTTAAGTAAACATATTGATTGATAAAATGATTTGACTTATGAAGGAATTTTGAAGTTTCAGTATCTGGATTGATCGTAGGGTTCGTTTGCGTTTTCACACGGTTTGATTATACAAAACGCGTACAATCTATCCGAATTGTCCGGAATTCTCGTAAAAAGTTCGTTTTTATCAAATTCATCTAAAACTATGATATTTGACCACTTTTGACATTTCGACATACCAGTCAGTCCGTTAAACACAAAACTGCCGGTTTCGTTAAAACAATTATTGTTTAAATATTTGATTAATCATTGCTAGTTGTACTTATATATAAAATATGGAAATTTTTTAAAAATAAATTAAAATATGGAGAATTTTATAAAAAATGTTTTCAGAAATTTTATGATTAATTATCTATTTATAAAAATTCATTTAATGTGTTATAATTAAGTAATAAATAGTCCGTTTATACCAAACAACATCCGAAAATCTGATAATTTTTTCAAGTGGTCTCAATATCATCACATAGCCTCTGCCAAATCTTCAGAATCTAAATCTTTGGCCAAAATGCCCTTTTGCGTGTTTTTCGGCTGTTAAAACTCGATTAACACACAATTGCACAAAAATACTTAGACATCTCCAAATGTTCCCAAATTTTTCCAGTGATCTTAAAATATAATATCAGGGTTCCGAACCAAATTTCATAATTTTTCATGAAGTTGACCTATTTTTCCCGAATAAACGCCAATAAACGGTAATAAATTCGCCAAATATTCTCCGTTTATCGAAAAATTACCAAATTTGAACAGGGACTCACTTATGTGATCCCTAATGTCCCTGAAATGTTTCATAACCTAAAAACAGGCACATCACAATCGAAGCACAAACAACCCCTAAACGAGTAATACGGTATTACCTTGTCGGTTTTTGATGATTTTCGATAGTTTAAACGACTCTCCGGGTCTTGGGTCGCAAAGTAAGTGTATCTACATATCATATAACATCTAACCAAGAATAAATCATCCATAGAACATCCTTGTTAACTAGGGTTTCGGTTTTGGTTTCAAACCGAACTTTTGAACCGTAAAAACAACATATTAATGTTCTAATCCATGTTTTTGGTCAAAAATCCATCTGATTCTGCTTTGTATACATGTTTAATGTCAAAAAATTATTTTACTTGATTTTTATGGTTTTTGGATGGTTAAACATGTTTAAAACTAATCAAGACCTTAAGTTCTAAGTTTAAACCATCTTATTCAAGCTTGAAATCTAATGAAATTAGATGGTTACCTTGATGTTTTTGGCTGAAAGATGAAGATATTCAGCTGAGATTCGAGTTGGTAAAGGTTTGTGTGGAAAAAAATGACCAAAGATACTTCAAGAAATAACATAACTCTTGGTGTGTGGTCGCAAGTAGGGGGGGGGGGGCTTTGGGCCTCCCTTTGGCCCATTAGTTCATCGTTTTGCGTGCCAAAGTTCGGTCTCGGTCCAAAATATAATTCGGGTTCGGTTTTTCGCGAGAAAATTAAATTGGGTGCGAGAAATAGCGCGAAAACGAGTGTTTTTCAGCCCATTTTTGTAAAATAAGAAACACGTACTGACTCGTTATAAAAATCCAAAATATTTTCATGGATTGCTTAGAACATGTCATATAAGTGTTTTATAAATCTTTTTCGGCTTAACGTATGCTACAATGCTCGTTTTGATGCTAACGATTGCGTTTAAGCTCATAGCGTATCGATAAATGAAACCTTTTTCGTTTAGATGGTTTTAAACGTACTGGGGCCTAAATATCAATATGTTAGCCTCTATAATATATATATAACTCGTATATGACCCCTCAGTATATATATACAGGCCATAATCGGTATCGATGGTTACTCGTTTAAGCACTACGAATTAACCGATTTATCGTTTACTCGCTACATAGTGAATATAGTATACCTTGTATTGTCACGAATGTCACATATGTATTCTCACCAACACGTGTTGACAAATTATATTTTCATACATGTTACAGGTAAAAGTAGTTGATATTATTCAAGATTGAAGACAATAGTGTGATCTTAGGATATCTATTCATATTACACAAAAGAACGATTTATTTGATTTAATTATTGTAATTTGTGTACTTAATGTAATGTTAATGAAATTAAATAATAATTGACACATTAATTAGTGTCTTTTGAGCTACTGTCCAACCAATACGTTACGCCCCGACATGTTCCGCCGCTTTTGGTCGGGGTGTGACAATTCATATCCTCAAACTACCACCCGACAGTACATGCAATATCCGAAGATCGTTCACGCACCGTCAAGTATTCATTCATACATAATCATGTAAGGCATACACTTACCACTTAAGGTAAGTGTATTAACTAATCACATCGAGTATGCACACAACCCCGAAACCATAACAAGGAAGTGGGGCTAGAAACTCACATAGATCCTGTTTCTTTCTCTATTAATTGTTAATCCCTTCTTTAATTAAGCTCTACTAGCTGTATATGAGTTACGCGTATTAATACTTGTCCTAATTGTATTTCAGCCAAAAATTGCTAATTCTAGTTTAATATAATGGCCTTGTTTAAGATTACAATTAATTAGAACATTTTATTCCCTACACCCCAGTATATTTGAATTTAGGGTTTTCATTTACCTTTTATTTCTTTCCTTTTCTTTTCTTTGGTAAACATAAGTTTGGTTTATTATTAGGTTACTTTTTTACTTAGATTATTTATCCTTAAGCACCCATCCTATCCATTTACCCTCGTATTAGTTCATTAGATTACAATTGCGTTTGAGTATTTATAAATGTTTGGGTCGTCATTGCATGATAATATGCATTTAGAGCTCGAGTATTGTATGTATCCAAATCATGGATGTAATTGAGTCTCTATGTATACGAGTATACCTAATGTACTCGAGTTTGTGTGTTGTATGCGAGCCTTTGCTTTTAATCGAATACACTCCTTGTACTCGAGTTCCCTTGTAAGCAGTTCTTTATTGTATTTGATTACAATGTAAACGACCAAAGCATTGTAAGCGAACTCAGACATGTAATCGATTAGACTTGTATGTGAACTAGCCATTTGTAATCGATCACATTGTAACTGAGTATTAGATTGTAAGCGAATTCAGGATTGTGATCGAGTATTAGATAGTAAGCGAGTTACGTATTGTGATCGAACCAATATGTAATCGACTATAGGCAGTGTAATCGTATATAACATTGTGATCGAGTGGACAATTGTATGCGACTGTACCCTTGTATGCGACTCATGCATTTGTATTCGACTGGTCCATTGTAAGCGAGTTCCTTTGATGTAATCGATAAAGCATTGTAATCGATTTTAACATGTAAGCGAGTTATGAAACGTAAGCGAGTTTAAATTGTAATCGAGTCATAAAGTAAGCGAATGAACCTTATATATTCGAATCCTTGTTTGTAATCGAGTTTAATGTGATCAACTTGGCATTGTAAGCGAGTTCAGTTGTAACCGAGTATAATGTAAGCGAATCAAAAGTAATCGAACGAGCTGAACTTTATTTAAATATTAGGTCATGGTTTGGTCCTTTATTATCGTATTCTACACCCGTTTTAACCCTAACACCTTGTCACGGCTCGGTATGGACTCATAAATGTTTCCCTAACCGTTTTCGGCCAAAACTTAACCCGGGTAACCATAAAGTTTGAACCTTTATGGCTAGAAACGTTTAAGACTAGATCTAGGGTTTCTTAAACGAGTTGTTCATGTCCATAAGCTTGTTAAGTCCATTTTAACATCAAGTTTGCTACTTTATGGTTCGTTTAACCCGATCTACTCTACGTTTAAGTTTCAAGACTAAGCGTTCATAAAAACGTAAATTTTAAAGATAAAGGACATACCTTTACGTGTTTTTAAGGTTATGGTTTAGCTTGGTGATGAACTACAATCTTGTATCTTGCTTGTACGTTCAAGATCTATCAAAAATCCAAGTTTGGTTTGTTCTTGGACCTCTTTCTCTCTCTCGGCCAATTATGGCAATGTGTGTGTGTGTGTTTTGAGTGTGTAGAGAATAAGATGGAGAGAAATGAGGGTTTCAGGGAGGTTTAAGGGAGTATTTATACTCACTTAAACCCATGGACCTAAGGCCCATCTCATCCCTTATTCCATTTTTTTCACCTAAGTCCATATTTAGCCCATATTTTTTCAAAATTACTTTTTACCCAACAATTAACATTCAAACGTGTAAATTTAAGACTTTTTTTTTAAAGTTGAGTGCTTTTGCATTATTTGTTAATATGCATTAACTTTTGGATTACATTTTGTTAAGGAATCATCTACTTTTGGGTTACTTTTGGATTAAAGTTACATTTATAGGAAATTATAAGGTAAATTATTCAAACAGTTGAACCTTCCGGCATAACGCGAGTTTTAGCTTAATCCGGTACAAGTAAAATACCGGTTTTTAAAACATTGCCTATAAGGCTATGCGTAGTGGATGAGCTACAAATGGGGGCGAATTGTGACACGTGGCGCCCAGTCAGCAAATGGTGAGAATTTTGTTTTTGAGGTATAATGGTGTAGGGGCTACAAATTGGGCCCACAGTATCTTTTTTTTTATTATTTTCTTTTTATAATTAAACTACACAAATAAAAACCAACTTATTTAAATAACTAAATAAAAATACATTAAAATTAAAAAGAAATACAAAAAAAAATAACTAAAAAAAATACATAACCCAAAATTTAAAAAAAAATAACTAAAGAAAAAAATTAAAAAAAACATAACTAAAAAACATACTAATATCCGTAATATTCGCGCATTTTTTCACTTCGTCGTTGAAACAATAATGTGGCTTCCTCGTGAAACCCCTCCGCTCGGTTGGTTTAGGTTCATCGGGTTCCATTGTAAGTTCGGTTGGTTCGGTTGCGAATCATACGTTTGACCGAAAGCAGGAAATTGGTAGTTTGGTTAGTTCGGGTTGTTTCTACGATTCATTTTGCTGTAAGAATTTGTGTATGAATTGTATATAAAATAATATAAAATGGAGAAAAAGGATACATGTTTATATATATATATATTGTTTTAATTAATTAAACTTTTTTTTCACATTTGACCGTTGCAACGGTCATTTTAATATAATAATATTATTTTTTAAACAACCCGACAACAAATAAACCCCGCCCCCGCCCTTTTTGCCCACTTATCGTCCGGGGGGTGGGGGGAGGTGTTCGTGCCCAAAATCCACCCAAATCCACGCCTACTACACATTCCCTAAAGAAACAAAGAAAGCGGCCCTTAGAAGTCCGTTAAAACTAAGGGCATGTTTGGCTAAGCCTTTTATTTTTGCATTGTGTTTTATGGAGGGTAAAATGTTCAAAATACCTCTTCAATTTAAAGCTTTTGGGGAAACGTTTTAGAAATTTTACCCATCCAAAAAACAAAAACCAAAAACAAAAAACATAGCGAAACATGCCAAACTAAATAACAACATAGTACCCCTTTGACTCCTTCGCCCAAAAAGTCATTTTCCCCACTCTCTCTCTCTCTCTCTGTTGTGCTAACAAAATAACAACAACAATGAGATCGCTGTCACCGGCGATCACCTCCAACCGGCTGGTGCTTCCGGCCGACCGAATTCCATTCCGGAAACGTTTTGCTGACAAGAATCCAATGCCGGCCATTGATTTTAGCGATCCCGAGTGGAAGACCAGATATTCCTCACGTCACTGATTTCTTCCCTGACGCTGAATCCTACCCCTCCACTTTCTGTCTCAGAATGAGGTACGCACTTGTGTTATTTTTTAATTCAACAGTCAGTTCTCGATTGTTTTATTTTGGTGAGTGAGGATTTTGCACAAGGGTATCCGTCTGATGAGGAGTGGCATGGATACATTAATAATCATCATTTTCACCTCCAACTTTCTTTATTTATTCATTAACTCTCAGTTTGATGCTTATTTTTATCAAGTATTTGCATAATATGATCACTGATCATGCTTAACTTCATCATGTGTTGTTGTACATGTAACTTCTAACATTAATTATTAAAAGTATAACCATTCATTAATTCCTATGATTATATTGTATGCATATTACAGGTTATTCGGTTTTCCTCACCTAGATCGGCTGGTGCTGAGTGTATTGATTCTGACTGTACATGGGTGGAACAATGGTAAGCACTAAATGTCTCAAGTTTCAGGCTAAATGGTTAGCTGAAAAGGCACTCACAAATTATACAAAAGCAGCTTAGTAAACTAAAAGCTGAGTTGTCATATATGATGCTCATATGTCAACTATTTGAAATTACTAACCAAATGGTCTGTGTGAATTTCTTTTAGGATTCACCGTGCTGGTCCTCGTGAAAAAATATACTTTAAACCAGAAGATGTGAAGGCTGCAATTGTAACTTGTGGCGGACTTTGTCCTGGCCTTAATGATGTCATTAGACAGGTGGTGTCTTAATTTCGTTTACCATATTTTATCAACAAATAAGATTTTTGATTCTGGATTTTACTAACTTAACTACTTTTCTTATATTTGGAGCGGATATAGATTGTCATCACACTTGAGATTTATGGTGTGAAAAAAATTGTGGGGATTCCGTTTGGATACCGTGGGTTCGGCAAAGAATTAGCTGAAATACCAGTGAGTTTCCTTTTATATATTTCTCACATTTCAGCATAAAGTCAAGGGTGTATGGTAATTTGACTTTTTCCTTGGACATTAGTTGACCAGGAAGGTGGTTCAAAATGTTCATCTTTCTGGTGGAAGCTTGTTAGGAGTTTCACGTGGCGGACCGAATGTGACTGAAATTGTTGACAGCATGCAGGTATGTACTTACCCTCACCCGTTTTATTTTTATTTTAGTAGTTGGTTATTATTACTTTTTTACCCATACACATTATGTTGCAGGAAAGAGGAATCACCATGCCTTTTGTGCTGGGCGGAAATGGAACACATGCTGGTGCCAATGCAATACATAATGAGGTTGTTATGTTGCTCCATATATTTTGTCCTTTGTTCTACCAATAACTGTTGGGATCTGGTATATGTTTGTGAATCACAAGTGATTGAAGAATTAATTCAACACATTTGCAGCGGAATTAAACAATAATAATCACAAACATGATAGAATTCAACTTAGAATGATATTGATTGTATTCAACTTGCTGAATTCAAATTACAATGACCCCGCTCAACCGAGTAACTCTTCTCTCTGTCATTTACACACAGTTATGCTTAGACTAGTTATAGATAATGAGCGTTGAAGTGCATAATATACACAGAGAGAGAAAATGGTAGTGACATCAGTCAACGCCACCATGGTAGGGACGTCTAATGTACCAACATACTTTGTGAAAGCGATCATTAATTGTATTAAAAATAACTGATAAATTATCATCAGTCTTCATTCCAGGAAGTACTGATCTTCATCAGTTGTATGTACTTGGGAAATCATCAATTCTTATTATCTCTCAACATTAACTCATTTCTAAAACATATGCCAATCTTTTTTTTATTTTTTAATTGTGGTTAGTGCCGAAAACGAGGGTTAAAGGTGGCTGTGGTTGGTGTTCCCAAAACAATAGATAATGATATTCTGTTGATGGATAAAACATTTGGTTTTGATACCGCTGTTGAGGAAGCACAACGAGCCATAAATTCTGCATACATTGAAGTATGTACTTTTCATTATCCTCTATTATTCAAAATAATTCTTATCTATATAAAGATATATGATTGTTTTTGTTTTTGTCAGGCACATAGTGCTTATCGTGGCGTTGGAGTTGTAAAACTGATGGGGCGTAGTAGTGGTTTTATAGCTATGCAAGCAGCACTCGCTAGTGGACAGATTGATATATGTTTGATTCCCGAGGTATGTTTTTTATGATGCATGTGTCATAATGACATCATCAATTCATCATCATCATCATCATCGTTTCGTTTTTGACACGATCGTTTTGATGATATTGAAGGTACCGTTTGAGTTGCACGGGCCCCATGGTGTTCTAAAACATCTTAAGTATCTGCTTGAGACAAAGGGATCAGCTGTCATCTGTGTAGCAGAAGGAGCTGGTCAGGTTAGTTTTTATTTTTTAATCTTTATTATTTATAAATCACATGCATATTTAATAATTTGTGACAATTGTTTTCCTTGTTTGTTAAAAGAATTTCGTGGAGAAAACAAATGCGAAGGACGCATCTGGGAACGTGGTATACGGAGATATTGGTGTTCATATTCAACAAGAGGTTAGTCAATAATAAATTCTCTGAATATTAACATATCTTAATTATAATAATTAGGATTAGTTTCATTACTTCATATATACGTAGTACGCTTACAGACATGAAAAATTTCATATATACCCAACCAAAATTAAAATATCGTGTGTACCCAACTTAAATGAATTTTTACTTAATAACCATTCTACCCCTTTCCATTATATTTGTTTCAACCCTATTTTCTATTTGGATTTTGATCGACATCGATGATAAGCAAGTGAACCGAACCATCGTCTCTCTTTTTATTTGTTCTCTCGACAATAGCTAATCGAAAATTCGAATTTGTATGTTTGAACCAGATAATTGAACATTGTATAATCGCATTATAAGTGAACCAGATATAAAAGCATGATAATTTAACAAAAAGCAATCTACTATAATGAGAAAATTACTATTCAAAAACGGAATATATGAAATTTTAATAGTTTAGAAAAATAAGTGTAAAATTGTTATTCGCTAAAATTGGGTATATTGATAAACTACAATTGTAAGGCATATATAATATTTTTAGTTTGCATGGGTATATATTATATATTCCAAGTTTTTAGGGGATATATGAAATGACCCCTAATTAATATTCTGTAATTATTATACTAAATGAAACATGTTTCAGATTAAAAAATATTTTAAGAAGATTGGTGATCCCGCTGATGTGAAATACATTGATCCTACATACATGATCCGTGCGTGTCGAGCAAACGCATCGGATGGAATCTTGTGCACCGTGCTGGGTCAAAACGCGGTCCATGGTGCGTTTGGTGGATATAGCGGGATCACCGTCGGCATATGCAACACACACTACGTTTATCTTCCTGTTCCTGAAGTTATATCGTATCCGAGGACGGTTGACCCGAACAGCCGGATGTGGCATCGTTGTTTGACTTCAACCGGACAGCCTGATTTCATCTAAAACCGATGACCGATTTTGTTCGTATCTTTATGGTATTACTTGCACACAAAGGGAGCATTTTGAAAAATAAAACACAAGTTTCGATTTGTGAACACGATACTTATAAAAAAACATTATTTAGAAAAAAAAATAAGGTTTTTTATTTTAGTATTTACAGTTGTGCAGTTGGTCTTGTGAAGGATATTACGGAGATGGAGGCTCCTCCTTCACTGATTCTGTATTCTATTATCTACAGTGAACCTTGTTGGATAAAGTATTTTTAGTTTTTAGTTTTTTTTTTCAATCCATTTTAACATTATATTCTATAACCAAATGTGGTAAGTAGTCGATGTGAAGTGATGTTTAAGTATTCAGCCTGTTTTAGTTAGGGGGAACGGGACACCATTACGGTACCCCTTCCGGGTATTAGTCTGACCACAAGAACACTGCCGCCACCTTCGAAGAAGGAAATCTTGCTTGTGTGTGTTTGAGACGGAAGACGGGTCAAGAGTGGATGATCATTTATTAAATAAAAGGATCCAATTACAATAGAGAAATAGATAAGCGGGCAACAAGCTGCGCTACCCCCTTTAAATAAATCAAATTTGTTTACACCCATTAAATTTGTGAAATCATCTAGGTTGAATTCACTTAAAAGATTTGCTGAGTGTTTTAATCTTGATTTTTACAAAAATAAATATGCAAACAAAATGGGAAATGCTAATGTTAAGGTTGTGACTTTCCAACCTGAGGATTCACACGTCACTGTTGATTCACTATAAGTGTTAGAGGATACGAGTACTTGTTTATCATGTGGTGAATGAGGTTATGTTGCTAAAAAATATGAATCTAAGGTTAAACTGAATGAAAAATCCCTAATCAAGAAATAAGTTCCTGTGATTAAAATATTTTGAAAAGGTAACATCCACTAGTTAAGATTGATGATACTTAAAACATGTTTAGTTAAGTTAATCCTATAAAGGTTGTGAGGTTTAATTTTCAAATCTTAATGTTAGTGATAAAAAGATTGAGCTTGTTAAACGTCTTTGTAAGAATGTTGATACTAGTGTGATTCGTGATGAATATCTTAAAAACTTTGACTTATAGTCATGTTCATCAATTACACCAGCAAAAATTAAAAAAGAAATCAAGTGAGATCAAAGTTACTGTTGATGTTCTTCCAACATGGAAACCTAAAATTGATTTATGCCGAGAGGAAACAAAGGTTGAGACCAAGACTGAGGCATGTGCTGCCTTTTTGATCTAATCATTTACTTCATTGTGTAGAGTTCATCTAAGACTATTTCAGGAGACAAATGAATTATGGATAATTGATGTTCTCAGCATATAACAGGCAATTTGGATCTCCTTTCTAATGTAAAACTTATTTAAGGGGGATATGTTGTCTTTGCAGCTAATCAAGGAGGTTTGATTACAAAAGAGGGTGAAGTCTCGAATGGGAGAATTACATTTGAGAATGTTAATTATTGTGACAAAGTTGATCATAATATGTGGAGTATTTCATAGAATTTTGACAAAAAGTATACAACTTTATTCACTGATAAGGAATGTGCAATTCTCGAACTGGGATTAGTTATTCCAGAAGACATGGTTGTCATACGATCACCTTGATCAAACGATATTTATGTGCATGACATGTCAAAGACGAATACTTCATCACCGACATCAACATGTTTTATCTCAAAATCAACTGAGAAAGACATGATCATTTGGCACGGATGGATCATATACACACTCGAAAGATGAATTATTTGACGACAAATGATTTGGTGAATGGTGTTTCTTTGTAGAATTTCAAGATGACCGATCACTGTGTTGTGTGAAAGAAAGGAAAACAAAAGAAGAAGTCACGTCCATTGAAGATGATCAGCTCTATCGATACTCATTTGAACGTCTACACATGGATTTGTTTGGTCTTGTGAATAGAGCGTGTATTGCTAGAGATATTTATCGTTTAATCTTTACCGATTACCATTCTCAATTCTCATGGGTGTTATTTATGAGTACAAATGATCAAACACCCGTTCTTGTGCAAAACTTGTTCACCAAGATCGAATCACTTTACAAACTGAAAGTGAGACGTATCCGAAGTGATAATGACACGGAGTTTGAAAACTATGTGATGGAATTTTTCTGTCTTTAAAGAGGTATTCACCATGAATACAGTGCCTCGTATGTGCCACCGTAGAACGGTGTTGCTGAAAGGAAGAATGAGGCCATAATTGAGGTGACTTGAACTATGTTAGTGGATTCTAAGCTTCCCGTTCAATTATGGAACGGGCAATTTGAATACTGCTTGTTATACTTTGAATCGAGTTCTAAGGTGAAGAAGCTAAATTTGACTTGAACAACCGTAAGCCGAACCTTCTATTTCTTGGATCATATGGATGTCTTTGCACTATGTTGAAGAAAGATGCAGGTAAATTTGAAGAGAATGCGATAAATGGTTACTTTTTTTTGGGTATGCGTCACCTAAGAAATATGTATTTAACTTCTCTTATCGGTGTGTTGAAGAGTGGTACCATGTTTATTGTCAAAGCTACACCACACCACCTGCCAGCAATGGTCTTGATTGGATGTTCGATTATGATGTTCTATTCGATTCTTTCACTCCCTCGATTGATGTACAACAAGAAGATTTGATTCGTGCTTATCTTAAAGAACAAATCTTATCTACGCCGAGATCTTCTATTTATGAAGATCCCGTTGTACCTAATCAACTGGAAGTGTTATTGATGTTTCTGTTTCATCTGATGATGCTGACGTTGTAGATTCTTCCTCTGCACCATTGGTTGTATCTCAGGATGTTTCTGAGATGCAAGTTGAAGAATCTTCCCAACCTATGAATGCTAGATCAACTGAAGAAAACATCACCAATCTACAAGACAATATCGAAGTTCCTGAGAATCCATACCTTAGGATTCATTCTTATCATCTTAGGCAAACCATTATTGGTGATGTAAATGAGGGAGTTCATACGCGACTTCAAGTTGCTACATATGTGATGATAATGTATTATGTGTGTATGCTAATATGCACACATCGGGAATCATGAGTATCACCAAGTACATGTGCTTTCTATCCCAAATTGAACCGATGAGTGTGTTTATTGCACTTAAAGAACCGTCATGGGTTGAAGCAATGAAAGAAGAGTTGCAACAGTGTTAGGATTAAGATTCAACAAAGGAAAGATTGTAATCTTCTCAACCTCCTCAGAAATGACTATGGATGAAAACCGAGCAAACTTGACACTTCGAGCAAGCCTAGACTTATTTAAGCAAGGTATTCACTCCTGAGTAAAGTTATCGTCTAGAATTCTTCTAAGTGTATGTTCGAGCAAACTACACTTCATCTAACAAAGTTGTTCTTCAATTCGAGCAAGGTTTGTTTCAGAGCAAACCCTTGACTGAACCAAGCTAAAACCAAGTATTTTGGTGGATCGAGCAAGGTTAACTATTCGTATTATTAATTGATTAATAACTATGAAACAAATTATAATAAACCGGGTTTAAATGTTAAACCGTTGACTGATCACCATTAGAACCCAACAAACTTGGGTGTTTTAGTTGAAATTTAATTATTTCAAGTATACTATATCACTTTGGATTGAATTTGTTCATAATGAATTTTTTTCGAGTAAACTTGACTATTTACTTGTTGTTTAGCTCTATCGAATAAACTTGGTACATTTTCAAGCATACTTGTTAAAATATTGATTTTATTGAATATTGAATGAATACTTTGTCTGAAATTGCAAGTGTTTTCGAGTAAACTTTGTTTTCGAACAAACTTCATGCTTAGAGCACACTTGTATATTAAAATAATAGTTCAAGTGTTCTCTAAGCATACTTGCATATTTCAGAAGTATTCAAGCAAACTTTACTTCACGAGTACACTTTATGTTTTGAGCACACTTGCTTACTAAACCAATAGATCAAGTCTTCTCAAGCACACTTTGCACTTTTGAAGTATTGTCAAGTAAATTTTGAGAGTATACTTAAATATATATATCGAAAATTGTTACCTCTTTGTTTGTCTAAAATTGAATCGAGTAAGCTTTGTGCTTATAAATTTGAAAATGGGTTGTTGACGGTATTAATTTACTACACGACAAAACTTATAACCGGTGTACAATAGTAAAGAGGGAATCAAAAGGAACTTTTTCAGCAACTTTTTCTCTCAACCTATTGCATGCTTGTACCTCACACTCAAGTCGTAATTTGTTTAATCTATTGTCACTTTCATCAATCAGACAGTTCAAATGTCTTATTAATGAATTTTGACATATTTTAATCAAATCAAAGATTTGCAATTTCAAAATTAATTCACATCTTTGTGTTGTGTGTAGGTATCCATATAGTTCAAAGAAGACGATTTGAATCGAATCATCATTTACCCTTAACCTTTTAATCACTTATTTATGATTCTTTCTAATGCTTTATGTAAGGCCCCGTCTCCGGTGCCCTACTTTGGACGTTGGATTTACTCATTCACATAGTTCTAAACATCGGAGTTAATAAAAACATACACGGAATATTAAAATATTAATAAAACATTACATTAATCCATAACTCGTTTTTAAACAACCATCTTGTCTTTCAAAATAAACAAAACATTTAAACATCAACGTCTTGAGTCTTCCGATGTCAGCCTCTTATTCATTGCCACGTGCTCCCCTCAAGCGTGCATACTAAAAGTCAGCTACGCTGAGTGAGTTCTAGTTAATCATACAACTTACTATACATTCATACTTACATACTTTCATTCATACCTTCATACTTTTATCTTATACATACTTACCTTCATACCTTACGTTATAAAGAGCATTATGCCCTACTTTCCTCGAGTATTATTAGGGCCCGGTTCCCTCTTGTCTCGAATATTATTAGGGTTCGGTTTCCTCTTACCTCGAGTATTATTAGGTACCGGTTCCCTCTTTCCTCGAGTATTATTAGGACCCGGTTCCCTCTTGCCTCGAATATTATTAGGTTTCAGTTCCCTCTTCGTTACCATACAACCATACATCATTTCACATTAATACATATATACATACATATCATACATACATTATACATAGCATTGTAACTTGACAGTACGTGCAATATCCGAAGATCGTTCACGTACCGACAAGTAACCATTCATACCTTTCATATAATTACATATGGCATAAACTTATCACTTAGGATAACTGTATTAACAAACACATCGAGTATGCACACAACCCCGAAAACATAACAAGGAATGGGGCTAGAAACTCACCTGGATCCTGTTTCTTTCTCCGTTAATAGTTAATCCTTTCTTTAGTTGAGCTCTGCTAACTGTATATAAGTTACACGTATCAATACTCGTCTGATCTAATCTAATGGCCTAGTATTAGCTTACTTTTACTTAGTATTTTTATGGTTTTCCTTTATTTTAATTTTATTGTATTTTATCTCTTAGGCCCTTACAATGCATACCATCACGTGTGTAGACACATATGTCTACATATACAGGCCGCCATGTATCCGACTCTCAATATAAGCGAACTTAGATATAAGCGAACTTGTTATCCAGCGAATTTATATGTGGCGAACTTATGTGTGGCGAACTTAAAAGAAGCGAACTTATGTGTAAGAGAACATAGTAATAGGCGAACTTGAAAGTGGCGAAGTTAATCAGCAGCAGCTACGGGTTTGATTTTAACCCCATAAACATCTCTGCTTCAATATGTAAACCTTTAATATGATACTAACCAATCCCGTAAACATTCCCATGGTCATTTTCGGATAAGACTCAGCCTGGAAAAGCATAAAGTTTGGACCAACGTTCAATACTAGATCTAGGGTTTATTTTAAACGAGTCGTACATAGCCATGGATTCATTATGTTCATTTTAACATCAAGTTTGGTACTTTAATACTCGTTTATACCCGATCTACTCTAGGTTTAAGTTTCGAGACTAACCGTTTATAAAAATGTAATCTTTAAGATTAAGAACATACCTTTACGTGTTCTTTTGGTCTTGGTTAGCTTGTTTATGAACTCTAAATCTTGTATATAGCTCATATAATAAAGATCTAACACAAACTAACGTTCGTTTGGTCTCGGATCTCACTCGTCTCACTCTCGGCCGTGTATATGGGTGTATGTGTGTGTGTTTGAGTGTGTGTAGATATTATGGAAAGATAGAATGAGAGTTAGGGTTTTAGGATGGTTTAAGAGGGTATTTATATCCCTTAAAGCCCATGGACCTAAAACCCATTACTCTTTAATCCACCTTAATTATTCCAAGTCCATGATCTTTTATTTATTAAATACTAGTTAATATTATCACACGATAACTCAACACAACATTCTTTATTTATTATTATAATTTTTTGGGATGTTACAAGTCTTCCCTTCTTAAAGAGGTTTCGTCCCCGAAACCTAACTATTACTTATACAGATTAGGGTAAAACTTGCGCATCTCATCCACAGTTTCCCAAGTAGCATATGATCCTTTGTGATGCTTCCATATCATTTTCACTAATGGTATAACCTTGTGACGAAGTTGCTTCTCCTTGCGATCGACAATCTCTATCGGCTGTTCAATGTAGTTCAGCTGTTCATCAACCCCAATGTCCATCAATGGCATGTGAGACGTGTCATCAGCTAGACATTTTCTCAGATGAGAAACATGGAAGGTTGAATGAATTCCTTCTAACTCATCGGGTATATCCAACTTATAAGCCACTTCACCCACACGATCTATTCTCTTAAACGGTCCAATGTACCTCGGACTCAACTTCCCCCTCTTCCTGAAACGAATATTTGCTTTCCAAGGCGAGACCTTGAGCATCACACTGTCACCAATGTTAAACTCAATCGGTCGTCGCCGCTTATCAGCATACGACTTCTGTTTGTCTTGAGCAGCTTTCATTCTTGCCTTAATCTGATCGAACTTTGAAGATGTTTCTTGAACAACTTCTAGGCTTCCCATTTCTTCTTAACCAATCTCTCCCCAACAAACCAGGGTTCTACATCGTCTACCATAAAGCATCTCAAACGGTGGCATACCAATACTTGAATGGTAACTGTTGTTATAGGAGAACTCTGCTAGGTGCAGATAATCATCCCAACTTCCACCAACATCTAAAACACAAGCACGTAGCATATCCTCAAGGGTTTGGATCATCCTTTCGGATTTCCCATCTGTTTGAGGATGATACGTCGTACTGATGTTTAATCTCGTTCCCATAGCTTCGTGGAACCTTTTCCAAAACCTAGAAGTAAACCGAGTATCTCTATCAGACACGATCGATAACGGTACACCATGCTTAGATACAACTTCTTTTATGAACATGCTTGCCAACTTTCTGACGAGATAGCCTCTCGTATAGCAGAAAGTGAGCACTCTTGGTCAGTCGGTCCACAATCACCCAGATGGTATCATGATGCTTAGCTGTATGAGGTAGCTTAGTTATGAAATCCATGGTGATGTGTTCCCATTTCCATTCGGCTATCTCAAGCGGTTGCATTTTCCCATAAGGCTTTTGATGTTCGGCTTTGACTTGTAAACAAGTTAAGCACTTACTAACATAATCCACCACATCATTTTTCATTCCTGGCCACTAATAATCTCTTTTTAAATCTTGATAAATCTTCGTAGCTCCAGGATGAATCGAGTATCTTGACTTATGAGCTTCATCTAAGATTCGACCTCTAAGATCTCCATGACGTGGAATCCACATGCGTCAAACCTAGTCTTAACACCATGAGTGTTTTCCATCAACTCGTCTTGGTGGGCGTAAATTCTTTATTTCTTCACCAACCCTTCATCTACTAACACCACTGACTGTGCTTTGATGATTTCTTCAAAAAGGCTAGAATTCATAATCAGCTGGTATGACTTTACTGTTGCAATTATTTCCTCATTTTTACGACTTAGCGCGTCGGCGACCACATTAGCTTTACTAGGTAGTATTTAATGTCGCAGTCGTAATCCTTAATCAACTCCAACCATCTCCTCTGTCTCATGTTCAACTCCTTCTGTTCGAAGAAGTATTTTAGACTCTTATAATCTGTGTAAATGGTACACTTAGTAACATACAGATAATGCCTCCATATTTTGAGAGCATGCACTACAGTTGCTAGCTCTAAATCATGCGTCGGATAAGTACTCTCGTGGACTTTCAACTGTCTAGGCGCGTAAGCTATCACTTTTCCTCGTTGCATCAACACGCAACCTAACCCACGATACGAAGCATCAGTACAAACAACCTAATCCTCGTCACCATCGGGTAAAGCAACGATTGGAGCTTGCGTGATTCTCTTCTTTAATTCCTCAAAAGCTTCCTCTTGGAACTTTCCCCAACTGAATACTACCGACTTTCGGGTCATACCGGTCAACGGTGCGGCTATCTTGGAGAAAACTTCGATGAATCTCCTATAGTAGCCAACTAACCCTAAGAAGCTTCGTATATCAGTCGGATTCTGTGGAGTCTTCCAATTCGTTGTCGCTTCAATCTTAGCAGGGTCCACTAATCCCTTCAGGATTAATCACGTGACCTAGAAATTGCACTTCTCGCAACAGAACGCGCATTTCGAAAACTTAGCATACAACTTTTCTTTCTTCAGAGTCTCTAACACCTCCCTCAGGTGATCGACATGATCAGACTCACTCCTTGAATAGATCAATATGTTATCAATAAAGACGATTATCGATTTATCCAACATTGGACGACACACCCTATTCATCATTTCCATAAATGTTGCGGGAGTATTCGTTAGACCGAATGACATCACGAGGAACTCATATGTCCATATCGCGTCCGAAACGCTGTCTTAGGGATGTCTGACCCTTTCACTTTTAACTGATGATAGCCTGATCTGAGATCTATCCATGACAACCAACTTGAACCTTGTAGTTGGTCAAACAGATCATCAATCCTTGGCAAAGGATATATATTCTTTACCGTAAGCTTATTCAACTCTCGATAATCTATGAACACTCTCATGCTCCCATCCTTCTTCTTCACAAACAACACTGGTGCGCCCCATGGGGAAACACTTGGTCTAATAAAACCCTTGTCGAGGAGTTCCTGCAGTTGGGACATCAATTATTTCATCTCAGACGTCGCTAGACGGTAAGGCGCTTTCGCGACGGGTTGGGTTCCTGGTACTAAGTCTATCTGGAGTTGTATCACTCGCTCCGGTGGCAACCCCGGAAGATCCTCATAGAATACTTCTGGGTAGTCGCGCAACATAGGAACATCTTTCATTTCTTTTGTCTCGGCCATAGCGTTGACAAAGTACGCCAGGTAGGCACCGCACCCTCGCCTTAACAATCCCTCGGCTTTTATCATTGAAATGACATTAAGCCCAGAACTTTCCTTATCACCATAAATTGTCACCGCACTACCATCCAAGGACTTTAACCTTATCATCTTATTCTTACACTCTATCTGAGCCTCATACTCATACAACCAGTCCATTCCCAAAATCACATCGAACCCTCCCAAGGTTATAACATACAAAGTAACAGGGAACTCATGTTCCTCTAACTCTATCTTACAGTATTTAACCATTCTCATTATTTTAACCGAAGTGTCACTAGCGGTTTCTAATATAGAAGTTTCAGACACTCGGCAATATTTCATTTTGGCTAATTTACTAAAGGGCGTGGCTACGAAATATTTGTTCGCACTCGAATCAAATAATACAGAAGCGGAAATACCGTTTACTAGAAACGTACCTGTGACGAGATCGGGAATCTGCTTGGCTTGTTCTTGAGTCAGCATGTAGGCCCTGATCTTTGGCCTTGTTGGTTTAGCATCTTTCTTTCCACTTCCTCCTGCTCCACCATCGGTGCACTCTCTAGCAAAGTGGCCTGCCTTGCTGCACTTGCAACATGCGGGCTTAGCACTGCACTCATGAGCATAGTGACATGCCTTTCCACACTTGTAGCAAACATTCGATCCAACCCAACACTCCCCAGCATGCATCTTCTCGCACTTATGACACGTATCAGAACCAATACCCCACCTACATTCTCCATCGTGCATCTTACCACAAGTCTTACACAATTTCTTCTCCCACACCTTCTGTTTCGTGTCTTTGGAGTCCCACAACTGAGTATCGGGCCGTTTAACAGGAGCGGCCCACTTCTTATCTTTCTTCTCTTCCGCCATCACATCATCCGCCGCAAAGTCATCGTAAACCGTTTCTGCGAGTACCACAGTAGAATCAAAAGTATCCGGTCTACTAGCCTTGGCCAAGACACGAACATGTTGTGGCAGTCCCCTGATGTAACACTTAATACGTTTGGCTTTAGTGTTTACCATGTCTGGCACTAACTTAGACAGGCGGTTGAATTCAGTGGTGTATTCGCGGTGTGTCATCTTACCCGCCTTCAGACTCAAAAACTTCATTTCAACCCCTTCCACCTCTACATCAGCACAAAACCTCTTCATAACCAATTCCTTCAGATCCTCCCATTTCATTGCCTTAATTTCCTCTGGACTCTTCCTCTGCTCAATCGATTCCCACCAATACATTGCCTCATCACCAAATGATTGGGTGGCATAACCGACAGCTTGGTCGGGACGACACTCGCTAGTGCGGATAACCTTGTCCATAGTGGTTATCCATTGGAGAGTAGTGATTGTGTCTCCCTAACCAATAAGCTTCGGCGGGTCACATCCCTTGAAGGACTTATAGTTGCACCCACATCGGCCCCTCCTCCTATCATCAACCTTCACAGACTTAACTATACACGAGGCCTCCCAATCTCTTTCATCAACCTTCTTACCATCTCCACCAGCCCCTTCAGCAGTTCTTTCACGGCTTCGAGTAGTTCCTTCAGGAGTCAGGTTCTTCACGGCAGTAGCTACAACTTAAACAATAGCTGCTTGAACTGCGGGATCTAGTTGAACCCCTTCGTTGTTGTTCGGGTTCCTTCCAGCTGCGCTTCCTTCATCTCCGGTGTTGGAAGTTGTTTCAACCGAAGGTTGTCGGACACGACGAGGCCTGCCACGACGTCCAGTGCGACCTCCAGCTTTCACAATACCTCCAGTCCCCACAACTCCTCCCGTTCCAGCCATTTATTCTAAAAGGGAAAACACAAACTTCATCACTCAAGGAACTATTTAGTACAAAGATAGTAAGGCTATCACGTTACTTTTTGTGTCCTATACACTTCCTCTCATGAGTCTATTTGTGCTGGTTCTAATCTCAAACAGTTAATCAATCAAAGATCAAGAAATCCTATATATATCATTAACATATCCTATCTATAGCAATTAAGATATTATTACATTTATTATCTAACCATACACTTTACCTTTAATGAGCTTGCTTGAGTGACACATGGCATTCTTGAACTGACATCTTCTTTCTTTTCTTACTTAAATCCCATTATCTGTTCGAGTATAAGCATATAGGATGCTTAAATCTCTTGAACTTTGCTTTGATACCAACTTGTAAGGCCCCGTCTCCGGTGCCCTACTTTGGACGTTGGATTTACTCATTCACATAGTTCTAAACATTAGAGTTAATAAAAACATACGCGAAAAATTAAAACTTTCATAAAACATTACATTAATCCATAACTCATTTTAAAACAACCATATTGTCTTTAAAAATAAACAAAACATTTAAACATAAACGTCTTGAGTCTTCCGATGCCAGCCTCTTATTCATTGCCACGTGCTCCCCTCAAGCGAGCTGCTTCATCCTACTCACCTGCATGTATACTAACAGTTCGCTACGCTGAGTGAGTTCTAGTTAATCATACAACATACCATACATTCATATTTACATACTGATATAATGCTAAATATTTATGTTTCCCGTGTATAATTTATTTAATATTTTAATAGTTTATGTTCGTTTTTAGTTGAGATTTGTATACTACTAACATTTTTATGTTTCGTAGGCAATGGAAGTTGATCGTGATAAAAAAGGGCGAAAAACGAGTTAAAAAGAGCCAAATCGGAGATTCGGAACGCGTCAGGAAGGAACCGGACAGAGAACTGATCAAACCGGGCCGACCTGACCTGCCCCCTTAGTGGAACACGCCGCGCCGCGCAGCCAGGTACCCATACCCTGGTCGCGCAGCGCCTAGAGAGGGCTGATGGATTTTTTATTTCTTTTTTATTACGTGTTGGGCCTTGTTTTCGGTATAAAAACATCTTTAACTTAAACCTGACAATACCCTGCTGCCACCAGACGAATTTGGAGTTTTAGAGAGCATATTTTCGAGTCATGTGGTGAATTTGAAGGCACGAGAACAGCCGGTGAAGAGTTACACGTTCGCAATTGAAGATTACAGGTTTTATCATCTCTGATTCCCCGTTCTTTATACTTTCACCATGTTTTCAATTTTATTTGCTTTGTTTGATTTAGAGTATATGATGCTAGGCTAAAACTCCATAAAATACTTAGGTCGTGATGAACCTTTGTTCGGTTTCATTTTGTTTGGGATTTTGTTTGTTAGGGATTTTATGTTCTAAGTAAATTGTTGAGTTTGATTTAATTGATGCGTATGATTACTTGGTTTTGTTTACTTGGATTTATTGTTTCACATTGCCGTTTTTGATTGTTTCATTGGATAGGGTTTTGTTAGGTCATTTACTGTGTGTTCTTGACTAGTTTGGGATTGATATCGATTAAAATCATAGAAACAATAAAACTAATTAAACAGATAAAAGTGAGCTGCTAGCCTAGAAAGCTGTAATGTGATAAGCTATTGATAAATCTTTTTTTTTCAAGATTGCTAGATTTAGTTCTTCGTAAAGAGTCCGTCTAGGTTTGATTGTCAGCTTAGTCTATTAAGTCAATTGGGTCTACTTTGCTATCTTTGATATTCGCGCTTTAAGGTAGGATTTCATTATAAAGATATTTAAACATAAATTATTAAATAACCGTAAGGAAGTTTAATTCATAAAACTGGTGAGTCTTAAAACTTGTTAGAAACCATAGACGTCTTCTTGAAGTTCAAGGGTTATGTTTGGGTTTTTTGTCAAGGGTCTATTTATGATACCGGTTCCATATCTTAAATTTCTCATTTAATTAATAACCGTAACTTTGGGGATTCTGGCCTGGGTTGTTATCTTTATCATCTGAATTAATCTAAGTGTTCTTAACTGTTTATTAGTTTAATTAAATTAGGGTTAAGGTTTATTATTAAATTAATTAGTTTTAAGATAATGATTATGTTTTATTGTTATTTTATTAATTAGGGTTTGTTTTAATTATTTAATTATTAGTTTAATAATTAGTTTAATTAAGTAATCATTAGTTAATCATTATGTTTTAATTATAAGTAAATTATTATTTGAGGTTTTAATTAATTAGTTTAAAAATTCCCCCTCAGATATTATTATTAAATAGTTGTGTCTTGTTTGCTGGTTTCGTAATTTAAAGAGTCTCGTGGGTTCGATATGCGGACTTACTTAGCTGTACTAGAGTCGACCGGTTCACTTGCCGGTTAGTAGTTTAAGAGTCTAGAGTATTACTTAATGTCTAGATTAACGTATTTTAGTTACTAAATTATCTGAATACTTTTAGCACGTCAAGTTTTTGGCGTCGTTGCAGGGGACTCTTAGCGATTACATTATTAGTTTTAATTGGACTTCTTCGCTACATACGTGCTATTTGTTTTATTTTCGTTTGCGTCATAGGAGTCTAATTAAATTTTAGTTTATTTTTGTTCTAGTTTTTATTTTTAGTCTACTTACTTGGTCTGTTGCGTTTTTTAGGTATATGCCACATCTCCGTTCGCAAGGACCATCGCTGGATAATCTGGATTTTTCTCCGTTCAAAACTGAGGCTAGCTCGTCAGCAGAGAATCAACCGTTAGAAGCTACATCTACACCAAAATCATCACCACATAGTTCACCACGAGGAAGTCCAAGAAGTCAAACAGAAGTTCCAATGGCCGACGACATAACAATTGTTGCTCAAGCCTTCGATGGCTTAACCGGAAACCAGTCATGCATCGTCATTCCCCAGATCGACAACTCCAACTCGTGGCAGATTCCATCATACGTCATGAACAATATCGTTCAAACTAATCAGTTTCATGGACGCGATGACGAAGATGCATCTGCACACATTAACTGGCTCTACCGCGTTTTGAAAACTTTTAATTTACAAGGTGCTACTGAAGATGCTATTTTCTTACATCTTTTTCCGTTTTCACTTGCAGGGAAAGCAGCTCTTTGGCTCGACACTCAGCCGCCTGGCACGTTCACCACTTGGGA
>NW_027495273.1:0-226466 GCF_021521415.1 Bidens hawaiensis
AAGGTGATTAAGGGATTTAAGAACGAACAGTAGCAGCAGACGACAACTTCGCCTGCAAGCTAAGTTCGCCTAATGACAACTTCGCCTAAAGCCAAGTTCGCCTGATGACAACTTCGCCTAAAGCCAAGTTCGCCTGATGACAACTTCGCCTAAAGCCAAGTTCGCCTGATGACAACTTCGCCTAAAGCTAAGTTCGCCTAAGGTTTAACTTCGCCTAAAGCTAAGTTCGCCTAAGGTTTAACTTCGCCTAAAGTCAAGTTCGATTAGAGAATAGATTAAAACGATAAGTAAAAGTAAGCTAATACTAGGCCACCAGATTAGATCAGGCGAGTATTGATACGTGTAACTTATACAGTCAGCCGAGCTCAGTTAAAGAAGGGATTTACAACTATCAGAGGAAGAAGCAGAGTTCAGGTGAGTTTCTAGCCCCATTCCTTGTTATGTTTTCGGGGCTGTGTGCATACTCGATGTGTTGTTAATACATTTATCCTAAGTGATAAGTGTATGCCATATCTGATATATGTGATGGATATGAATGATTGCTTGTCGGTACGCGAACGATCTTCGGATATTGCGCGTACTGTCAGGTTAAAAATAAAGGTACGAATATTATATATCGTAGATGTATGAATAATACAAATGAATACTTGTCGGGGCGTGAACGATCTTCGGATATTGCACGTAACGACAAGGGGTATGGTTGTTAAATGAAGGATGTAAAGAACGCCTAGAATGTTTTTATGCTATAATGTAATTATTGTATATGTGAAGTATGTGTATACAGGTACACGAATGGTATGTGAGTTCTACGTTCGACATAGTAAGTTAGGATGGCAAATCCCTCTAGCTTCTGTCGGACATAGACTCGGCTGGTGATGGCGTAGTTAAGGGCTGTGAGCCTTATACGTGATGTAGATGATAGATATAAACGTAGATAGGGACGGTAGGCCTTATACGTGTTATAGGAGATAGACGCCAACGTAGATAAGGACGGCGGACCTTATACGTAACGTAGATAAGGACCGCGGACCTTATACGTAATATAGGTAGGCGTCAGCACAGGAAAGGACTGTGGACCTTATACGTGCTTTAGCATGGGGGAGGACTGCGGACCTCGTACGTGCTATGAATTAGGTTGCAACATAGGGAAGGATCGTGGACCTTGTACGTGTTGTGGATGTATGATGGTATAGGGAAGGATCGCGGACCTTGTACGTACCATGAATGGTGAACATAGGTAAGGACTGCGGACCTTTTACGTGTTCATGACCTTGAGTACAGGTATAGACGGCGGACTATGAACGTACTCTCGGTAGACTGAGGTTAGTGATTGTAGATATGTATATACGTATGGTAGTAAGTATGTATGTAGAACAGAAGGGTAATTGGTTAAGTATGGATATGTATCTTCAGATATGTATGTATGTGTATGTATTGTGTGGCGTCCGATTAACTAGAACTCACTCAGCGTAGCTGACTTTTAGTATGCACGCAGGTGAGTAGGATGAGGCAGCTCGCTTGAGGAGACACGTGGCACTGAATAAGAGGCTGGCATCGGAAGACTCAAGACGTTTAAGTTAAATGTTTCGATTATTTTGAAAGACAAAATGATGTTTTAAGACAAGACGTGTTTTGTTATGAAATGTTTTATGAAAGTTTTTATATTCCGCGAAAGTTTTAATGAACTCTGATTTGTACGAACTGCGTTTATGAGTAAATCCGACGCTAAAGTAGGGCTACCGGGTTCGGGGCCTTACATTATACTTTATTCATAAAACCACCTAGACAGTACATAAATGTTCCTACACACGATAAAATTTACACATACATAATTTGAAACACCTACATAGTATATATATGAACCTACAAACGCTAAAATGTACACATACATCATTCAAAATACCACCTACATAGTACATATATGATCCTACACATGATAAAATTTACACGTACACAATTCCAAATACCACCTACACAGTATATATATGAACTTACACGACACATAAATGATCTGGCATGCGATAATATTTACACATACACAGATCAATTTACCACTTACACAATATATATATGAACCTACAAATGATATAATATACATATACACAATTCTAAATACCACGTAAAGTAACATATAAACCTACACAGTATAAAATAAGCTTTTATATTTTTTACATTAAACTACATATAATAAATGGCGGACAATGTTAATAACCTACACTTGCAAAATAATTACATACATATTCATGATATCATCTACATCGAATTTATATGAACCCACACAATATTATTTAATATAAAATAATTTGGAACCTGTAGGTGTCTTCAATATGAAAATTGTCTAGTACTATGAAAAATAATTTGAAATAAAAGAAAAAACAAGATTTGAACCAAAAGAAAAAACAACAAAATGATTTCGTGTATTTTATGAAAATAATTTGTGATAATATAAACATGCACATTAGTATTCAGTAATTGAAACAAAAAGAAAAACAAGAAACTGAAGTCAAACCTTGGCATTCAAACATTGGGATATGAATATTATGTTAATTTAATCCGTTAAATGATTTGAGCAAATGTTTAGGGAACTTATTAATTGAGATTTTTGTTATGGTAGAATATGACCAAACTATCCCTTTTCTATTTAATACCTTATAAATGATTTGCATATTTATTACAAGAATGACATTATCATTATGAACCATTGATCAACATAATCAATGACTCAGATTCATTTCTCGCACTTCTCGCTATAAAATCACTTCTCGCATGATCCATCCCCTATATATATATATATAAACAACTAATTAAACCTAAAATAATATAAGAAATCGTATATTAAATATAAAAACATATAAAATAAATACAAGTGATATTTATAGTTGCTCTAAAAAAGTTGTATAAGAGTGTAGTAATCAATGTTAATGCCCAATAAACCATACGTTCATTAGTGGGTCATACTAGTTCTTAATCGGTGTTAGTGTTTCTTTATAGCATTTATCATGTCACAGTTGCTCTAATAGAGTTGTGTAGGAGTGTCATTAGTCATGGTTAGGTGTTAACGCCTGAAACACACCATACTTTCGTCAATAGGCCTTATTTGGCTATCATTAGTATAGTTAGATGTTAGTTTCCCTTGGATACGTCATAATTGCTTTAAGAAGTTTGTATAGGACTATCATTAGTCATAGTTAGATGTTAACGTCCAAAACATGTCATACATTCATCAATGGGCCTTGATTGGTATTAGTGGCCATTATAGCATCTATCATGTACCCGTTGCTACAAGAGGGTTGTATATGAGTGTAGTGAGCCATAGGCATGTGTCAACGCCCAATAACATGTCATAATTTTATTAATGGGACAAATTGGGCATTGATTGTTGTTAATGGCCAGTATGGTCTCTATCATGTCATAGTTACGTTAACAGGTTGTATAGGAGTATAGTGAGTCATAATTGGGCCTTGATTGTTGTTGGTGACCCATTGTAGTCTCTATCATATCATAGTTGCTCTAAAAGGGTTGAATATGAGTTTAGTGAGTCATAGTTTAGTTAACACCCAATAATATGTCATACTTTCATCAATGGGCCTTATTGGACCTTAACTGGTGTTTGTGGCACATTATAGCCTTTATCACATTATAGTTGCTCTAAAAAGGTTGTATAGAAATGTCATTAGTCATAGTTAGATGTTAATGGCCGATAACATGTGATACTTTCATCAATAGGTCTTATTGAGACTTGTTGGTGTTAGTGGCCCATTATAGCCTTTTTTAAGTCATAGTCGCTTTAATGGGCCATGTTAGGGCTTGAAATCTCTTAGTGGCCTATTATGGCATGTGATATGTAACATTAGATATTTAAGGGTTATATCGTTTTATAGGAAGTCATATTAGACCATAATATACAAAAACAAGTTATACAAGTTCTAATGGACCATATTGGGCCTTGAAATCTATAATAATCCATTATGCATATAATTTTAAATTGTTTCTTAAGAGGTACAACCCGCCTAACCCGTCGATATACAGTAAACATAGGGGTGGCAAATGGGTTGGGTTGGGTCGAAATGGGTTATGGGTCGAAATGGGCCAGGGTCAGAACGGGTCAATTAGAAATAGGGTTGTTATGGTTCGGGTCGGAATATATCAGGGTCAAAAGGTTCGGGTCATTACGAGTCCGGGTCAAAATGGGTCAAGGTCGGAACAGGTCAAAACGGGTTTCGGGTCGTTTTTTTAACAAGGACAACGGTGGAAATGTTTTACGTTATTTACTTTTTCCGTTTTTTATTTATATTTTGACTTATGATTTATTATTATTATTTTTGAATATTTTTTTAAATTATGTCTTAAGAGGCACAACTCGCCTAACCCGTCGATATACATTAAACATAGGGGTGACAAATGAGTTGGGTTGGGTCGAAACGAGTTATGGGTCGGAGCGGGTTAGGGTCAAAACGGGTCAGGGTCAGAACGGGTCAATTAAAAAAAGGGTTGTTATGGTTCGTGTCGGAACGAGTCAGGGTCAAAAGGTTCGGGTCATAACGGGTCCGGGTCAAAATGGGTCAAGGTCAGAACGGGTCTAAACAGGTTTCGGGTCATTAAAAACGAAAAGAGTAAAAAAAAAACTAAAACGTTTTCTCCCTTGACAACGTGCAGCATAAAAAACTGAGAAATGAGCCTAATCCAAAACCCAACTCGTCGAGTATGAACACTCGTGTTGGCTCGTTTAGGCAATTTTCAGTCCGTTTCAGCACTTAACAGCTCATTTTTATAGCAAACAACATGTTAAACAGTCGTTTCAGTGAGTTTTCAGTTCGTTTAAGCACTTAAAAACTCTTTTTTATAGCAAACAACATGTTAAACAGCTTGTTTTAGCGAGTTTTTAGTTCGTTTCAGCACTTAACAGCTCGTTTTTACAGCAAACAACATGTTAGATAGCTCGTTTCAGTGATTTTTCAGTCTGTTTCAGCACTTAACAGCTCGTTTCGGCAATTAACAGATCGTTTCAACGTGTTTTGACCAATTTTCCAGCAATTTAGCAATAAAAAATCAGCAGTTCAGCTCGTTTTTGCCCGTTTCAGCAGGTTACATAACCAATACTTCAAAACATTTTGTGGTTTCAATCCAGAAAACAAGAATAGGCAAACGTTTAGTGTTTTCAAAACCATTATGTAAGTATGTCCGTGTTTTCAATCCAGAACCTGGTGTCGCGTGTAATAGAGTTTTCTCAAAACCAAATGAATGCATTTGACTCGCTAACTGTTACCTAGTACAAGTGTTTTAAGTTATGAGAATATGTTCAACAACACATGACTCTAAGACACACGTATGAACTCACACACAAACACAAACCTGACCCGAAAAATCGTTGGTGATAATAAGTAATGTCAACAGTACCAAAGTTCTTAAATGTATCCACACTTCATATCATGGCAAGGCAACCAAATATTCATCATATAACTTAACTTATGATCATTCATTTCACGAGACATATTCTGGCATGTACAAACTGATTTTATTCACAAAGAAAAGATTAAGGATAAATTCTACAGAATTTACCACATTAGGATATAGGAATCAGGTTTCTCAAATAATTTTTATTATATTTTTCTCATGCATAAAAAACTCACAGTAATTCAACCATTATAGATAGGTACTAACAGTTCAGCAGATTGCGCAACAAAAACTAATTTAATGGTTCTATCAACTCATTAAACCAAATTGTGTAAGACCAATTGGGTTATCTTTTAAACTCATAATACTAAGTTCCAAAAGTGAAACCAACCCGTTGGGGTTTGTCATTAGGGAGTTATAGTGTTCGAAAAATGGACCAGAATATAATTCCTTGAATCAGCTTTAACATATGTTTTTGTTTTTGTAAAATCAAAAAACGTATTCAACACTCATCCAAAAATTACAAAATTTACCTTTCAGGAAACTAGACTCAGAATACTATTTCATAAAATCAAGAATCGATCAATAATCGTTGTTTAACATCGAGTTATAGACCAATCAATAAACAAGAACGAATCTGTCAGCCAACTGTTCTCAACAAAACTCAAACCCTAACATGTTTATGACATCTCTAGGGTTCTAATTAATCATGTTAAAAACCCCCATTAGATCTAATCGCAGGATGTTTGATGAAGTTTGGAGCAAGAAGCAAAGTGATGAAGAAGAGTAATGAGCTTCAATCGATGTTTATGGATTTGGTTTGTAATTGGGAGGAGGTGAAGGTGATGTCACATGAAGCATAAAGTGTGACCATTAACTAATAATAGTCACATTTGTTGTTTTGTTGTCACTATTAGCTTTTAGCCACACATCAAAAATTATAAGTGACTATCAAATAATGCTTTATGGTCACATAAACACGTAAGCGTGACCATATATATATTAGCTTTTAGCCATATATGAAATAATTAAAATGTGACCATTAAATGTTAATAGTCACGCGTTTTATTTTAATGTCACCATTAGCTTTAAGTCACACATAAAGGCATATAAGTGGCTAACAAACAATGTTATATGGTCACATTGACCCGTAAGTGTGACAATATGTATTAGCATTCAGCCACATCATGGAAACCTATTGTGGCCGTAGATCACATTTGGCCACACTTTTCTAAGTGTGGCTAGTAACTGTCACATTTTTTTTGTTAAAGTATGGCTAAAGGTTTCGACCAGCTGTGTACATGTATGTTTTTTAGTCACACGATAAACATGTGTGGCTAAATCTCCGAACATGTGTGACTAAGGTTTAGAACATGTGTGTTTTTGTCACATGAACCAAACATGTGTGGCAAAAAGTTCTAGTAGGTGTGTTTTTTTGTCACACAAATAAAAGTTTTGTGGCTGAAACTATGATTGGTGACCTTTAGCCACACATTTAATCCGAAGTGTGGCAAACCGATTTTAGCACATGTGTGGCTAAAGCCCTTTTTTCACGTAGTAAGTCCACAATCAATCCTGCATTCGATCATAAGCCTCCCCTTGACTTACAACTGAACGCAACCCGTGCCCGATTAATTCTTTCCCAAGCAATAATCCAAACGTTAGGTTATATTCCGCAACGGTCCGTACACCTCAGTATGTTTTAACCAACATAGGGTCACTGTACGTGGGGGTCTCCCAAATAGTACTACCCATATGAGCCATAGGCTCACTCCCTGAGTTATTGATTGTGTAATTTAAAGCGGGACAAAAACATGGTAGAAAAAAAGTCTTGATAAACATCACACCATAACTAAAACCAGCTTGTATCCAGCCCAAAAGTTTAAGTAAAAAGGGCAGCACGAAACTCAACTCAGTCCGTATGCAATTTGTATGTGAAAGATAATCAATGAGCTTGCACTATTCTAGAAATCACCAAGTACGCCTAGTGTATATATTAATCAACAATAAGTTATTGGACAACAATGTAACATTTGTTATGGGTATTGTGTACTCTAAGTGCTGATCAATGTGTTTGGTTCTAGTGAATAAAGTTGCTTTTTATACAAATTTTACACTTATATACTTTCATAATATTGATGTTGTGTGGTTAGGTATTATAGTTCAACTTCTGAGAGTGAGTTAGCTCAATTCAGTTGTTGGGTTTCGATAAAGTATCCATTTTCAGAAGGTTCGGGCCTTCGGTTGGCTTTCGGGTTACTGTATTACCATCAAAGCTATACAAATTATTTATATTAGTAGCATAATCATTTTGTTCGAAATATCAGGTCATGGGATTTAGAAAAGTTAACAATACCGATTATCACCGGTGTTGTCGGGTTTTATCGATATGTCTTGAAAATATTGTTTACACAAACCAATACCCTTGTAATTAAAACATTAAATTTTCTAGGAACATTTATCGAATAAAAACAAGTTATTTACAGGTCTGCTATTTCAGTAAGTTTAGTGTTGTGCAGGTTTAGTTCCCGTTCCTTCGTTTAGCAGTTATTTTGGCAAAAACCGAGTTAAAGATTTAGCTAGTTTTTGTGAATAAGTGAATGATCAAATTATGATTTTATTGACTTATATTTAATGTCAAAAGTCAGAAACATCATATCTTTGTATTTTTCAAAATGCTTGTTCGGTTTACGTGGGTTTTACCATAACACACGTTTAAACGACCATCATTGACAAAAGGTGTGTTATATCTATCAAAAAAATTTTATACCGTTATGATAAAGTGATTTAAATATAACTTTTTGGAAAAATATACATTTTTATATATTTGAAGCATTTAAGTTTTAAAAGTCGGCTCGTTCGGTTTTAAACGAAACAACACTCTTAAGCTTGTAAACGGCCCCTTTTGTAAGTCCATTGTCCCTTAAACATATCATAGCTTAATTTTAGCTATTTAAAACTATAAACTTTTGTTTTAAAAGTACAACATTATATTTTCTAGAATTTACGGTTTAACTTGTATTCTTTAGTTCCAAAATACCCTTTTTAACAAAAACACACTTTTGGTTATCATACATGTTATGACCAGTTATGATACATAAAATTAGTTTGTTTTGGCATTTCATGGGTTTTGAAAATATGTTCATGGCTGTATTTTCGTTAACGGGCCCAGTTTTGGCTCTTTCGGGCCTTAGTTCGGTTTTAAAAACGACGATTCAGGCAAAATGGTTCTGGGTCACGTTATGTATCATTAAAATATTATATTTGGGGCTACAAGAAGATATCATATAATGGGTAAAGTTAAAATACAAAGAACAACTAAAATGAGAAGGGTAAGAAGGAATCTAGTCCATTGATCTATTTAAATGGCCGAGATTAATTTAATAAATAAAATTTGATGGAAAGAGCATGAAGGTAATAAGTCACCTTTGTTGAATTTCTCTCTCCACATGCAAGGCACATGTCAATTTCCCCATCATTTTAAAATGTCCATAATTTTTTCATAAGACATTAATTTAAAAAAAAATCACCATAATAATAAGCGATTTTTATCTTTAATATGAGTATCATATTGTTATATAAAAATATAAAAAATTAATGGGTATTTTTTAATTGTGTTTTTTTGTTGTTCATTGTGTCTTTTAGTTGATTTTTCATATGAATTGTATTATAGATTTTTCTTTTGTGTAATTTGTTGTTTCCATTGTGTTTTATGTTTCAAGTCATTGGGTTGTAAATATTCACCATTGTGTCTTACGTTTTAGGTCATTGTGTTATACGTATTCGCCATTGTGTCTTACGTTTTAGGTCATAGTGTTATATGTATTCACCATTGTATTTTACGTTTCAAGTCATTGTGTTATATATACTCACCATTGTGTCTTAGTTTTAGGTCATTGTGTTATACGTATTCACCATTGTGTCTTACGTTTTAGGCCATTGAGTTATACGAATTCACCATTGTGTTTTACGTTTCAAGTTATTGTGTAACATGTATTAATCATTTTGTTTTATCTATTAGATAATTTGTTGTTATTTTATCATTATTTTTACATATTATTATTACACAATGTTGTAATTAGTATTTAAAAAAAAACATAATGATGAGTTGAAAGACACAATGACGAAAAAACACAATGACTAAAAAAGACACAATGATAAGCGAAAAGACACAATGACGTAATTTTTGTTTAAAATTTTATATAACAAAAATCATACTCATATTAAAGGTAAAATAACGCTTGTTATTATGTTGAATATTTTTTTTTAAAAAAAAATATCATACAAAAAAGTTATAGACGTTCTAAAATGATGGGGGGTGTTAACATGTGTCTTGCATGTGGAGAGAGAAAATATGTACAATTACTTCTATACCCTTTTTTTTGTCCCCACCTGACACATGTCAATTATTTATGGCTTCTCACACTTCTCATTTTTGTTACCCTTTGTAGAATAACTTGACCCATCATAAAAATACTTTGGTTGCACGGCTTATTTCTTGTCGAGCGTGTCATCAAAATGCTAGTTCGGTTGATTTTTTGTACTCGGTTTATTATTAATTCTTAGGGTTGGTCTTTACCAAGTTTAACGCCTCAGATGTGTAAACTTAACTTCTTGAAATTTTGTTAAAAATTCAGAAGCTAATAAGGTCACACGTCGTGTTGGTTTTCAAGTTAGTTTTCATATAAATGAGTTACCGAACGTCTAAAAGTTAGCTTCAGTTTAAAGGGCGCCACATTGTGAAACTTTAAGAGATACAAGGTCTTGTTAATATCAGTTTTCTTTGTTCTTAATTCTCATTTGATCTAGGCTCGAGCTAACTTCCAAAAATACCCTTGGCCACCAATATTCATCTAAGACTCATTTTTCATCACAATACATGTTTAGACATGTTCTAAACATATGGTAACGACTAGCTAAAAGTTTTATACTAATATTTGGGTGTTTGGAACCCAACAGTCGCTTCGATTCGGTTTGGGCCCGTTAACACCTTTATGGTATATTTCTAACAAAACTCATTTTTGGCTATCAAGTATGTTATGACTTGTAATAGTATATAAAAATAAGTTGTCCTAACACTTCACTGGTTTAAAAAAAATAAAATATTTCAGAGCTGTACTAACGAGTACGAGCCCGGTTTTGTCCCGTTTGGCCTCTAGTTCTGTTTTTAAAGCAATATTTCTTATAAAATGGTTTATGGTTAGATTATAAACCAAAAAAATATAATGTTTAGGACTTTAAAAATAAGTCATAATAATATTTAGGTTGCAGGGCTCGTTTCTTAGTTAAACGAGTTACAAAAGTGTCGGCTTAAAAGGTTTTTAATATGGTTTATTATTATTAGCTGGAGCTGGTATTTTTCAAGGGTTTAAGACTTGAGTAAACACGTTTAACTTGTGGTAATAATTTAGGTGTCTAGAAGTTAACATGCTCACATACCGATTTGGTTTTCAAGCTAATTTACTCATAAACGAGTTATCGAATGGTCCATAAACTAGCAGCGGTTCTAGGGTTGCACTCGATATGATTTTTTTGTTTCAACCCGGCCATATTCTCAGAATGTTCTGGATATATTAAGTAACTTAAATGGTTCAGTTTATGACCCGTTAGTTTCGGTCTAGTTGTTATAGGTTCTAACTTCGTGATTATGTTATACCAGACTTTATCATGTATTTCATTATAGTTTTAGAGTACATCTTAATATGTTTTCTTATGGTTTACAAGTTGTGTTTCACACGATTGTAAAGCTTAGAATCAACAAAAAAACACAACAAATATGGGCTGCCATATCTCGAACTCTTTAGGGTTTCACAAGTAGGATTAATGTAACACCCCGTAACCGCAGCGGAAACGTAACCGGGATGCAACAGACACCTCTGATATCAACCACATTGTTTATAAAGAAAACTGAATACATTAGCATATTTCAAAATTACATAATCTCATATTTCATTACCGTCTAGGTGATACACACATCATACAATACGATACATAATTCTATTTAATATAATGTATCCTAAGATCCCGCATGCAAATCTTACACACATCAAGCACATAGCACGTAAGCAATCACTTCATCTTAATTATACCTGAAAAGCATGTGAGAAAACGGGTCAACTAAGAATAGTTGGTGAGTTTCACAATTTGAGTAAACCATGATAAATCCATATCAAAATATAATATAATCGATGTAATTATGCTGAGCCCACAAGTGAAACCTCTGTTAACCCAGTATTGTACCCGTTCCGGGGGCAATGTTAACCCAGAAACACTTCTAGGGACATCTGGGGACACTGTTAACCCAGTACAGTACCCATTCCGGGGGCAATGTTAACCCAGAAACACTTCTAGGGACATCTGGGGACACTGTTAACCCAGTACTGTACCCATTCCGGGGGCAATGTTAACCCATAAACACTTCTAGGGACATCTGGGGACACTGTTAACCCAGTACTGTACCCATTCCGTACGATTCCCGTACAATCAAATATTTATAAATACACGCAAATCCATGCGTTCAGTATGTACTTAAACATTTCAATAGTAACATGCTTTCCGCCCCGGGAAAATATTTAAAAACAATTCAGAAAAAGGGGCTCGTGAAACTCACCTTAGCACATGCAAGCAGGTAACCACAGTCATTATTAGTTAACACGTCCAATCTGTAATATGATCCCTACGATCGTTATTATACAATTATAGTTTATATAATCTTTAACCGTATCAACCGGTACATCTGGGGACACTGTTATCCCAGTACTGTACCCGTTCCGGGGGCAATGTTAACCCAGAACACTTCTCCGGACTCAGATTGTGATTTCGTTTAGAGTGCAATAGTCAAAATTAATATTAGTTCGTTTCCCCGTTTTGCGTGCCTAGCACGGTTATCCGTTTGTACGTTTCAAAAATGAGTTTGGTCGCACACGACCCGAAAATAGTGGTTGACTGATAATTTAAGTAAAGATGTGAAATTAGGGCTCGGTTTAGACGCCCTGATTGGCCGCGGGACCCGTTTCCGTCTTTGGCGTACCGGAAACTGTTTAATCGGCTAAAATTATCCAAATCATCCGAATTATTTTCGGATGATTTATTTTTACTTTTTTAACTTAGTTAAATGAAAATAGTTCATTTTTAGGGTTTTTATACACCGATTAGCTCGTTTATGCGAACTTTACCGGTTTATGCGTTTTAAGCTTTTAAAGTTTGTTTTTATTTTCTTTTTAGCACAAATAATTATCCGTTTAATCCCGGATCTTGAAATTTTGCACAAATCACTTTTTTACAGTGGGGAATTTTATAAAAATATTTCCAGAATTAATTCTTATATTTAAAATTTATTATCTATTTTTAAACACCATTTAAACACTAAATATGTCGTACATACCAAACGATCTTAGAAAAATCCCAATTTTTTCCTGGATGACCCCTGCCATCCCCATAGTCCCCTGTAATTTTTCCAGAACCAAAATCTCTATTTATATGCCATTTTCACTAAAACCGAGCTAGAAAACCCTAGAACTCGTTTAACCGAAAAACCTACTTAGACTTCTCCAACTGACCTAAAATTTTGTGTGTGACTTATACATGTTATAAAATACTTATCTGCAATTTTCCAGAATTTGTCATGATATTTAACTATTTTTCACCATTTTTAGCCAAAACCGGGCATTAAATTCACCAAATATTCATCCTTTGTCCAAAAATTACCAAAATTTCACAAAACTCATATTTTCATGTGTAGAACATCCCTGTAAAATTTCATGACCCAACTCTAAACCATCCACAATCTGTCCAAAATTCCATAACCGAACATAAACCGAATATACCTTTTGTTTTCCGCCACTACAAGCTACAAACTCGTCTTTCCGCCTTATCTACCACTAAATACAGAACCTACAACCATCATACCACAATACCAAGCAAGTTACACTCACAATCAAGCCTCTTACACTATAGTTTCGGTTATTGTTTCAAAACTAAAGTTTAAACCGTAAAAATTAGTTTTTGGTTCGTTTAACTCCTTTCTTGGACCAAGATCCCTTGTATAACCCGTATACATCACTTGATCATGCAAGAATCGGTTTTCATCTCGGGTTTTCACCCTTTTTCACTTAAAACCTCATTTTCTTGCAAATAAACTAAAGAAACGAAGATGGAAACGTAAATAACTCGATTTTTACCTCGGTTTTCTTGCTACAAACTCGGGTTTTTGAGTGAAATTGTGGAGAGAAAGATGGAATGTTGCCATGTTGTTGAGAAAAAAAAAGAAATGATAAAGGAATGGGGAACCCATGGTCCGATCGGAATATGAAGGGGGTGGGGTGGGACCCACCTCTCCATTCCTAGCCACATGTTTGGATTCTCGAAATCCGGATAATGTTTTGGATAATCTGGTTCAGTTCGTTTTTCGGTTAAATGTCTTATTCGGTTTAAAACGAGGCTAAAACGGTCGTTTTCGGCTTAAAAAATGAAATTTATATAAAACCGATTTAAAAACTTTAAAAACTTAAACCATGACATTTATTAACTTAAAACATCATATTATTAATAATTGTGCATCTTTTTCGGCTTGATCGATCGTCTCTTGCTCGGTTTGGTATTGAAGGTTTCGTTTAATGTACCGACGTACCATTAAATCGAAAATTCTTTTTCTATGCTCTCATTCACTTATCCCGAAGCTTTAATACTTCGTAAACATCACTAAATACCATATATCTCGTCTATAATTAAACCCTCGATTCGTTCGGGTTTCAATAACTATCGATCGATTAATCACATATTCAATACGATGAATTATATATTCACGTACAATGAATACAGTGAACCATGTATTCTCATATAATTACTATGGTAATTCGTGTACCCGACATTAAATATAACGTAACTATTGTCTACCGCTTAAGGTATACCTGGTTTCGTCGGAATCGTTACAATTAAACTCCAGTTCTTGAACTGAATCCTTGAGCAAAATAGAATGCTTTGGGCTGTGATTTGGTTATCGGTTTATTAGAACAACAAAGAAAGAAGGTAAATATAGATTAAACAATATTTTAATAATTGATTACCCTGGGTTTCTTGGTGTTCTTGGGCTACTGGTTTGATTCTTCAAGAGAGAGCAAAGAGTTTGAATGTATACATTGAAAAATAATATTGATTAAGTTTAGATGATGAGCATGAACTCATGCTTCTGTTTATTGGATAGTTTCCACAGGTGCGGTTGTTCCGGTTTAGAGGATAATCCGAAAGCAAGAGTGGAGTTCCGGACTGGGAATTTTTTTACCATCAGAATCAATAAGATGATTATTACATAGTGGATTATGGATTGAACAATATGATAACAACGTATGGAGCAAAATTGAAATTCCCAGATGATTGCAAGGGATTAATAGATGAGATGAAAGATTATGTTGTTGTAGGAGATTTCTTGGATGGAGTTATGCATGAACACTGATTGGGACAGAGATGGTTGATAGTTTTGAAAGGGGAGAAGGGATTGATATTTGATTTGAAGATCTTGTAATATCTTTCACTATTTTCTTTATTATTTTTACAGCATTCAAATAATAACTTTTAAATAAATAATAGGGGAACCGGTTTTTGAATATAGAAATTATAAATCATGGCTTTACATAATGTAGGAAATATATAATATGTCACAATTAGTGTTTATCGATGCTCGTTTCATTTCGTTTGGTGACTGGATGGTGATATAAGAAGTCGTTTAATATTTGGGTTCATTTATTTTGGATGCCCAGTGAAGTGTAAATATTAATGGGATGATGATTCGTATAACTTTTCGAGTTGTCAAGTTCGGTTTGTTTGGGTTAACCGAGTCTCGCTTTTATTTGATCAGTCCGTGTTCTATATAATTATATTAGTTATTATCTTGTCGGTCCGCGCCAAACTTATTAACATACGGTCAACTTTGACCATTTGACCAACATTATGCTCCGTATCTAACGATAAGCTTCCGTTTAAAAAAATAGCTCTATTTTTATGGTTGTTAAAATATTAATGGAAATATTTTGAGTTATTGTGTGTGTTTGTTACTTTAGTGTATGTGGTGCAACAATTAGAGTGTTATTGATTACGCCTTACTCTATTGCTCTTTACAAAATAGTAGTGTCGTTAACCTTTTTGTCGACACTTCGGTGTGGGTTACGACTGTGAGTTAGTGAGCTATCCTGAGAGTGAGAGAGAGGGACTGACAAGTGGTATCAGAGCTTGTTCACTACGTAGCGAGTAATCGATAAATCGGTTAATTCGTAGTGATAAACGAGTAAATGACAGATACTGATTATGATCTGTATATATACTACGGGGTCATATATGAGTTATATATATATATATATATATATTAGTGGCTGACATATTGATATTAAGGCCCAGTACGTTTAAAACCATTTAAACGAAAAAGGTTTCGTTTAAAAATACGCTATGAGTTTAAACGCATTATTTAACATCAAAACGAGCATTTCAGCATCCTCCAAGCCGAAAAAACATTTATAAAACACCTATATGACAATATGTTAGTCTTATTTTACAAAAATGGGCTGAAAAACACTCGTTTTCGCGTTGTTTTTCGCACTCGAACTAGTTTTCTTGCAAGAAACCGAACCCGAACTAAATTTTGGACCGAGATTTAAATGTGGCAAGCAAAACGAGGCACCAACAGGCCGAATAGAGGCCCAATGGGCCCCTATATGGTCTGGCCGCCAACTTGGGCCATCCTCCCTTTAATATATTTTGTTACTTCTTGAACCTTCACAACTCATTTCACACATACACACAAACATACTTCCGGCCAGACTTTGTTCATCATTTTTGCTGCAAAATCTTCGAGGTAAATCACTATTTTTAAGAGTTTTGATCATGTTTTATGCATGTAATTAACATATAAACATGTCTAGATTAGTATTAAGCATGCTTTACCATCCAAAACCCCTAAAAATCACCTAAAATCATATTTTGAGCTTAAACATGTTTACAATCAGAACCATATAGATTTTTGACCAAAAACACGGATTCGAACCTTGATATAACGTTTTTACGGGTTAAAAGTTCGGTTTGAAACCCTAACCGAAACCCTAATTAACAAGGATGGAAAATGGATGATTTATGCTTGGTTTTGTGTTATATGATATGTAGATACACTGAGTTTGTGACCCAAGACCCGGAGAGTCGATAAAACCACCAAACACACTCGAAAACCGATAAGGTAATGACCGTATTACTCGTTTAGGGGCTGTTTGTGCTTCGATTGCGACGTGCTTGTTGTTAGTTTGTGAAACCTTTCAGGGACATTAGGGATCAAATAAGTGAGTCCCTGTTCAAATTTGATAATATTTCGATAAACGGAGAATATTTGGAGAATTTATTATCGTTTATTTTGGAAAAACAGCTAAACTTCATAAACAATTATGAAATGTGGGTTGTAACTTTAAAATGTGATGGTTAGATCACTGGTAAAATTTGAGATTATTTGGACATTCCTAAGTATAGTTTGTGCAATCACCTTTTATTTGGGTTTCAACAGCCGAAAAATGCACAAAAAGGTATTTCAAAGAATTAGGTTATGGAAATTTTACACAGTATTATGACCACTTAGAAAAATTATTGGCTTTTTCGGATGTCGTTTGATATAAACGGGTTATTTATTGGTTAATTATAACAAATAAAATGAATTTTTATAAATAAATAGTTATGTATAAAAATTATGAAAATAATTTTATAAAATGCTACATATTTTAATTTACTTTTAAAAAAATTCGCATAATTTATATTTAATTACATAAATAGCTATGATTATTTGAAGATTGAAATTATATATGTTTTAACAAAACCGGAAGTTTGGTGTTTAACGAACTGACTGGTATGTCAAAACGTCAAAAGTTGTCAAATATCCTAGTTTTGGATGAATTTGAAAAAATCAAACTTTTTACAAGATTTGGGACAATTCAGGTGGATTGTACGCGTTTTGTATAATCAAACCCGTATGAAAACGGAAACGAACCCTACGATCAATCCTGATACCGAAACTTTAAACTTCTTTTATAAATCAAATCATTTTATCAAACAGTATGTTTACTTAAGTTTATGTGATCTTACCTATTTCAGAAACGCGTAAACGATTGGCTAGGCACGAAAAACGATGCAACTGAACCAAATATGGTTTTAAACATTTCATAACGTACAACGTCACAATCTAAGAATACTTATATGTTCTGGGTGCAACAGCTATACCCGGACGTGATAAACAGCCCGATTTAGTTTCAAGACTGTACTAGTGTTAACCGTACTATACCGATTATAGGATGCGAGCTATAATCGAGACCACATACTACACGTGTAACTGATCAATATTACGCTAAGGTGAGTTTCATGACCCCACTTTCTAAACTATTTTACGAACTTTTTGGGGGTTGAAAGCATGTTTACATATACTTATGTACTAGAAAACTTTTTATGATGTGAATGATCTAAGTCCTAACATTTGAAAGGCTTCCCACACGAGTGATTATCTACGAGCCAAAGGCATGTGAATAGTACTATTGGTTTGACAAACCCAATTGAAAGGGCTGGAGGGGTACGCCATAACATGTTTTTACAATTGCACATGACCATGTGAACCTTTTGTAAAATGCTATGTGGTGCAAGGCATAGTACATACTTAAGGCAAGTAGAGCCAATGTGGGCATTGGAAGTGCGTGGGAAGTAGAGGCCATGTATTGGAAACTGGTCAAGGATTCACTTGGGGCTTAGTATAATTACTTCGCATATTTACAAAACATGAATACTATGATTACATATACTAGTTTTCGTTCGTACTTGTGAAACTGAAACTCACCAACTAGACGTAGTTGACCCGTTTTAACATGCTTTTCAGGTGAGCCAAAGTTGGAATGAATTGCTTATGTACTCGGTGTTAAGAGTGAAGTTGAATAGCTGTCGATAGATACAAGTATATATTAAAGAATAAGCATCCACGAGAACTGGTTATGTGTTTTCACTTAGTTTGTAAACTTAGTACCAACAAATGTAATACGATGTAAATTAGCTTGTTAAGTTTCTTTATAAACAATGTGGTTGATACCAGATTTATATGTTACCTTCCCGTATTACACTTCCGCAATTACCTAGTAGGGTTGTGACAACTGTTGCTTAATATTGCTGATTTTGAAGATGAAGAATGATGTCATCTGACAATTGGTTTGTGACGTCATCTACCACGTTTTTCATTTTCACAGATCTACAATATTGTTGAGGTTTAAAAGTGTTTTCTTACTCAGATCTATATTAAAGTTTGTTTCTTTGTTATAGATCTTGCTCTAATCCGTCCAGATATATCAGATCTGATGATTTTGTCCACAGATCTGAATATTTTTCAAAGAGTGTTTAAATTTTTATTCAGATTTGTTAAGCTTTTCTTGTTTTTCAAAATATTTCAAAAATACCAAAAAGATGTATGTATAAATGGATGAGCAAGAGGTTTCTACTAACAAGATTCCTAGACTGTGTGGACAGGAAAATTACATCAAGTGGAAAGTGTTATTCGAAGCTGCCATCTGCTACAATGATGTTGAGACGTGGAACTCTATTAAGAATGGGCCTTATGTGCCAGATGGAACAGGGAACAATCAAACACTTGAAAGATCAATGAAAAAGAATGATGACAGAGCCTTAGCAATGTTTAAGCTAGGTTTATCATGGGAAATCTTGACAAGCGTTGCTCACCACACCACATCCAAAGCAATGTTTGATGCTATTGTTGAAATGTTCGAGGGCAACACTGAGTTGAAAGATGTAACGATTCGGCCTAAACCAGGTATACCCTAACCGGTAGACAATAGTTACGTCATATTTAATGTCTGGTACATGAATTACCATAGTAATTATACGAGAATACAGGGTTCACTGTATTGATTGTACGTGAATATATAATTCATCGTATTGATTATGCGATTAATCGATCGATAGTTATTGAAACCCGAACGAATCGAGGGTTCAATTATAGACGATATCTATAATATATAGTGATGCTACGAAGCATTAATGCTTCGGGATAAGTAAAGTACGGCACAGAAAAAGAATTTCGATTTAATGGTACGTCGGTACATTAAACGAAACCTTCAATACCAAACCGAGCAAGAGATGATCGATCAAGCCGAAAAAGATGCACAATTATTAATAATATGATGTTTCAAGTTAATAAATGTCATGTTTTAAGTTTATAAAGTTTTTAAATCGGTTTTATATAAATTTCATTTTTAAGCCGAAAAAACGACCGTTTTAGCCTTGTTTTAAGTTAAATTAAACATTTAACCGAAAAACGAACTGAACCAGATTATCCAAAACATTATCCGGATTGCGAGAATCCAAATGTGTGGATAGAAATGGAGAGGTGGGTTCCACCCCACCCCCCTCATATTCCGATCGGCCTCCACATACCCCATTTCCTTATTATTTTTCTTTTTTCTCTCATCAAACATTCATCCATCTTCATCTCATTTCCATTATGATCCAAAAACCCGAGGTTGTAGCAAGAAAAACACGGTAAGGATCGAGTTAATCACGTTTCCATCTTCGTTTCTTGAGTTTATTTGCAAGAAAATGAGGTTTCAAAGATGAAAACCGATTCTTGCATGATCAAGTGATGTATACGGGTTATACAAGGGATCTTGGTCCAAGAAAGGTGTTAAACGAACCAAGAACGAATTTTTACGGTTTAAATCTTTGTTTTGAATCATAACCGAAACTATAGTGTAAGAGGCTTGATCGTGAGTGTAACTTGCTTGGTATTGTGGTATGTTGGTTGTAGGTTCTGTGTTTAGTGGTAGATAAGGCGGAAAGACGAGTTTGTAGCTTGTAGTGGCGGAAAACGAAAGGTATATTCGGTTTATGTTCGGTTTTGGAGATTTGGACAGATTGTTGATGGTTTAGAGTTAGTTCATGAAATTTGACAGAGGTGTTAAACACATGAAAATAAGATTTTTGTGAATTTTTGGTAATTTTTGGACAAAGGATGAATATTTGGTGAATTTAATGCTCGGTTTTGGCCAAAAATGGTGAAAAATAGTTAAATATCATGAAAAATTCTGGAAAATTGCAGATAAGCTTTTTATATCATGAATAAGTCACACACAAAATTTTAGGTCAGTTGGAGAAGTCTAAGTAGGCTTTTCGGTTAAACGAGTTCTAGGGTTTTCTAGCTCGGTTTTAGTGAAAATGGCATGTAAAGGAAGATTTTGTGACATTCATGACAAAACGGGGTACACTATATTCTTTACGTAACAAGTAAACGACAAATCGGTTAATTCGTAGTGCTTAAACGAGTAACCGACCGATACTAATTATGACCCGTATACATACTGAGGGGTCATATACGAGTTATATATATGTTATAGAGGCTAACATATTGATATTTAGGCCTCGGTACGTTTAAAACTCTTTAAACGAAAAAGGTTTCGTTTATCGATACGCTATAAGCTTAAACGCAATCGTTAATATCAAAACAAGCATTGTAGCATCCGTTAAGCCGAAAAAGATTTATAAAACACTTATATGACATGTTCTAAGCCATCCGTGAAAATATTTTGGAATTTTACAACGAGTCAGTACGTTTTTCTTATTTTACAAAAACAAGCTGAAAAACACACGTTTTTACGTTATTTCTCACACCCGAATTAATTTTTTTGCGAAAAACCGAACCCGAACTAAACTTGAAGTGTCCTTTTCATGTTTGGGCTTGTGTGATTGGAGTAATGGGCCAAAACAGCCCATTAAGGGCCATTTAAAAATCCCGATCGGAATTTGCCCACCATACTACACATTATTTTTTTTATATAACTTCATTCCTAAGTTTGTTTCATTCAATACAACATACAACACATTTTCAAGTCCAGCAGCTCCAGCCCCTGTTCTCTCAACCTCCTTTCAAAAACCCTAAGGTAAGGTTCAATTCTAACAAGTTTTAACAAAGTTTGATCCATATGATTATCATATAAACATGTTTTGATTAGAGTTAAACATGTTTAACCATCCAAAAACCCTAAAAATCAAGTAAAATTATGTTTTGATGTTAAACATGTTTACAAACCTGGAACATATACTTTTTTGGTCAAAAACGCGGATTAGAACATGAATACAACGTTTTTACGGTTAGAAAGTTCGGTTTGAACCCAAAACCGAAACCCTAATTATCAAGGCTGTTACATGGATGATTTATGCTTGGTTTGATGTTATATGATATGTAGATATACTGAGTTTGCAACCCGAGACCCGGAAAGTCGTTTAAGCTAGCAAAATTCATCGAAAACCGACAAGGTAAACCCGTAATACTCGTTTAGGGGCTGTTTAGTATTAGGTTGTGACGTGCTTTTTGTTAGCTTGTGAAAATTTGCAGGGACATTAGGGATCATATAAATGAGTCCCAGTTCAAATTTGGTAATTTTTCGATAAACGGAGAATATTTGGTGAATTTATTCCCGTTTATGGGCGTTTATTTGGGAAAAATAGCTAAACACATTGAAAAATTATGAAACTTGGTTTTGGAGTTTGATATGGGATGGTAAGATCACTGGTAAAGTTTGGGAATCATTGGAAATGTCTATGTATGGTTTGTGCAGCCATGGTTTAACCAAGTTTTAACAGCCGAAAAACGCACAAAAAGGCATTTTGTCAAAAGAGTTAGGTTCTGGAAATTTTGTAGGGGCTATATAGTCACATTGAAACCTTGGTAAAAATTTATGGGATTTTTCGGAGGTCGTTTAATATAAACGGGTCATTTATTACATGATTCTAACCTATTAAATGAATTTTTATAAATAAATAAATAATCATAAAATTTCTGGAAATATTTTTATAAAATTCTCCATGTCTTAATGTATTTTTACAAAAATTTACATAATTTATATGTAATTACATATTTAGTTATGATTTATTAAAGATTTAAATTATAATTGTTTTAACGAAACCGGCAGTTTTGTGTTTAACGGACTGACTGGTATGTCAAAATGTCAAAAGTGGTCAAATATCATATTTTTGAATGATATTGATAAAAACGAACTTTTTACGAGAATTCCGGACAATTCGGGTGGATTGTACGCGTTTTGTATAATCAAACCCGTATGAAAACGGAAACGAACCCTGCAATCAAACCAGACACTGAAACCTTAAAATTCTTTCATAAATCAAATCATTTTATCAATCAATATATTTACTTAAGTTTGTGTGATCTTACCTAATCCCGAAACGTATAAACGATCAACTGAGCTAGGCTCGGAAAACGGTGAAACTGAGCCAAATCCAGTTTTAAACATTTCATAGTATACAACGTCACAATCTAAGACTATGGTCATGTTCTGGGCCTAACAGCTATACCCAGATTATCTATACAGCCCGATTTAGCTGGAACACTGTACTAGTATTAACGATACGATACCGTTTATAGGAATCAGGCTATAAACGAGACATCTGACTATTTGATACGTAAATTCCGTGCGAACTACGATAAGGTGAGTTTCACGACCCCCACTTTCTAAACTGTGTTACGAACTTTTGGGGTGAAAAGCATGTTTACATAAACTGTTATACTTGAAAACGTGTGATGATGTGGATTATCTAAGTACTAACACTTGACAAGTCCCCACAAACACAAGTGATTAACTTCGTGCCGGTGGCGTGTGGATAGTACTATCGGTTTGACAAACCCAACTGTGACAGAGCCGGTGGGGTAAGCCGGAACACATGTAAAAACCAGTTGCACATTGTCATTATATATTTACATACTGCTATGTGGTGTTAGACATAGTACATACATGGGGCAAATTGGCTGTTAAATGCCAACAGGAGTGCATGGGCAGGAGAGGCCATGCAGTATAGCTCGTTTCGGTTTCACTTGTGGCTTAGTATAATGCATCATACACAGACATATATACATACACACTGTAAACTTTACGAACTCGTATACTGATTTCATTGATACTCGTGAAACTTGAAACTCACCAACTAGACGTAGTTGACCCGTTTTAACATGCTTTTCAGGTAAAGCAAAAGTGGAATGATTTGCTTACATGCTTGGTGTTAGGAGGAAAGTTGAATAGCTGTGAATAGACGCAGATGTAATACTATATAAGAAGCTCGTAAATCGGTTATGTGTTTTTCACATCTAGTTTGTATACTTAGTACCAACCCATGTATTATGATGTAAATTAGTTATGAATTTCCTTATAAACAATGTTGTTGATACCAGTGTTATCTGTTACATTCCCGTATTACGCTTCCGCAACTACCTAGTCGGGGTGTGACAGAAGTTGGTATCAGAGCCATTGGTTATAAAGAGTTAGGATGTCCCTTAGGATACCCTAAGATAACCGTAGGCTCGATTAACTCTGGGAATAAAATAATATTAAATAATATACACGAATGATTCTTGTGATGAACACGAATGGACAAGTGGGTTATTATGGTCCGGAACGTAATAACGGACTTGTTTGTACGAGGAAATTCGAGAAGAAGTCGATAAACAATCGAATAGGTAAAAACAGCAACATATGTGTATAAAATATAATAATAAATAAATATTTGTGTATATAAATGATTATTTGTGCTTATGTATATAATACCTACATGTATTTTATTATAATTAATATAGAAGGATATTATTCTTATCACTAACCATTGTGCAGGAATATGTCAAGATCCACTGATCGTGTACCTAACACTCTACCAACAAGGCCTGAGGAGGAAGAGGAGGATCCGGAGGAAGAACCAGAGGAGATACAAGAAGGTGCAGACGCGGTAATTCCTTATGAGGTACCCCCAAACCAACCCGACTTATCGGGTTATCGTTGTGACACCTACCCCCCTAGGGAATCCCCTAGGAATGTAGTAGAACAGGGAGCTACTAGTGCTTATCGTTCACCTGTTAGAGCACCCAGATCCCCTACTCCACCTGTACAGCATACACCAGTACCTCCACCCACTATTAGAAACCGTCGGACTGCTCGCATTTCAGTGCGTCCACCTGAGCACACCTTTTCCCCACCTCGATCTACGTACCATAGGGGAGAAACATCGCGTGTCCGGGTAACAGAGATACCTGTTCCTACTTGGGGTTTACCCGTCCCGGTACCCGAGCCACCTCGTTATTCTGATTCAGCATGGTTTGGTTTAGCGACTGATCAGCTCTTAGAACACTCACATACGATAAATAGCCTAAACCAGCATAGACATGATATGTATGATCACATGAGGTATATGCAGCAGGAAATCAGAATTGTACAAAGATCCAGTGTTGACAGCCACGGGCGTCAGGATCGAGCGATGATACTACTGGGGGCATGTTTAGCGGTTAATGCGGCCCTAGTGGCTGTTGTGGTTTGGTTGTGGTTCCATGTCACAAAGAATGGATAGGACCCAGTAGTCTGGTCTCATGTATATAGTCTTTTGATATCCCAAGCAGCATTTTGTTACAGCGTGTTGGGCTGGCTTGGGAGTTGTTTGTGGTTTTGTACTATCTCAAGCACTGGCCCTTATCGGGTTAAGTCTACTTGTCACTTGGTGACAAATTTTGATACGCATATACCAGAGCTGGCCTATACCAGGTTAAGCCTATGCGCTAATTTTGGATGCATATGTACAGTAATGATTATAATTAATACAAACGTGTTCTCTTTGGCATAGTTATGTGTTGTGAAGGTGTAATATCGTAAAGTTGTGTTGATCATAGTGAAACGATATTGATTATTATATAACTGATTATTCTATAGAATGGCCCCGAAGAAAACAAACCCTTTGTCTGAGGCGGAAGTGGCCGCAATGATTGCTCGTCAACTACAAGCAGTGATACCAACAATTGTAACACAAGTCACTGCAGGCATACGTGCTAACAATACTGTTAATCAACCTACGAGCACCACCACGGCCACTGTTAATACACCTCCGCCGGACACTAATGTAGCCCCGGGTGTTACTACCCCGGTGAATACTGACAATGTCATAAATAATAATAACACTCACCCAACTATGAATGTCACTGGGAACCCAGAACCTGTTGTGCACCCTGATAATATCCCGAACTCGAACCCTGTACCGGTTGTTAACACGACTAATAATAATAATAATAACCGAGAACCCCCGTGTCAGGAGTACTCATACAAACAATTTCCATTATATAAATCGATTGAGTTTAAGGGTATTGAAGGACCTGGTGGACTGGTCGAATGGATAGAAGACACCGAATTAGAAATTAATATCAGTAAGTGTCCACCGAACCGCGTGGTCAAATTTGTTACCAGTATGTTTCTAGACCAAGCGCTGATGTGGTGGAACACGGTAGTCCAAATAAGGGGACAAGATGCCATTAATCGTATGTCATGGGCTGAATTAAAAACCCTTATGTTAGAACAATTTTGCCCAAGAGATGAGATCCTGAAATTAGAACACGAACTTTGGAATTTGGAAATGAGAGGCACTGATCATCGAAGTTACACAAATCGTTTCGTTGAATTGACTCGTTTGGTACCATGGTCAATTATTCCGGAATCCAAGCGCATTGAGCGTTATGTTTGGGGACTAACCCCAGCTGTGAGAAGTATAGTCTATTCTGCAGCCCACCCAACTTTAGAGAGTGCCGTGTTACAAGCCAGCATCGTTACTTTTGACCTTACAAGAAATGGTGTATTAAGAGTTCCAGGAGAATCATCCAGTTTGAAACGAACTAGTTATACCTCTAGAACACAAATGAAATCTCAGAATAAACGATTATGCCCTACAACTCAGGACTATGCTATGACCAGTTTCGACATGAAACATGATACATACATGGGGTCATTTCCGAAGTGTGGAACGTAATTTTCATCATACTGGAAATTGTCGAACGATCATATGTCAGAGAAGCGGAAATATTGGGCATAATACCCCAAGTGGTAGAACAATAATGAATACTTCAAACCGACAATTTCAAACAACCCAACCCCGTCGTTCACAAACACCTAGTCACCAACCAATCCGACAACAATCTAATCAGCAAACTCCATCTACAATGAACCCTCATACATGTTATAAATGTGGCAGTACGGGACATTTTCGGAGATATTGCCCCAATTTGAACCCGAGTACAGTGAAAAGGCAAAACCAAGCACAAGCATCAACCTCCAACACAGCTAAGGGACGCGCATTTGTATTAGGACCGGGTGAAGCGCGTCATGATCCGAATGTGGTGACAGGTACATTCTTAGTTTCGGGTCAGTATGCTTCAGTTTTGTTTGATACGGGCGCCGATAGAAGTTTCGTATCTGTTAATTTCTTACCTTTAGAAAATATGCCGGTTAGTGAACTAACAAAACCATATACTATAGAACTCGCTAACGGTAAGCCTATACTTGTTAACCGAATAGTCCGAGACTGTTCCCTTATCCTAAACGACCACCCATTCCTTATTGATTTATTCCAGTGGAATTGGGAAGTTTCGATATTATAGTCGGTATGGACTGGCTATCTAAGTATAAAGCTGAAATTGTCTGTAAGGATAAGACCGTTAGAATACCTCTTTCGAATGATGAGGCTATAATTGTTCAAGGTGAGAAATCTGGAATGGTACTGCCTCTCATATCTCAACTTAAGGCATTGAGATATTTACGCCAAGGTTGTACTTTATACTTGGCGAGTGTAACAGTTAAGGAACCTGAGGAAAAAACGAATAGAAGACATCCCAGTGGTACACGAGTATTCAGATGTATTCCCCGAAGAGTTGCCTGGTTTACCACCGACCCGACAAGTTGAATTCCGTATTGATTTGATACCGGGAGCAGCACCTATTGCTAAGGCACCTTATAGACTTGCACCTTCTGAAATGTAAGAACTGTCCAACCAGTTACAAGAATTACTGGACAGGGGTTTTATTCGCCCTAGTTACTCACCGTGGGGAGCACCAGTGTTGTTTGTAAAGAAGAAAAATGGGAGTTTTCGAATGTGTATTGATTATCGGGAATTGAATAAAGTGACTATAAAGAATAGATACCCCTTACCTCGAATTGATGACTTGTTTGATCAGCTCCAAGGTGCGAAGTATTTTTCAAAAATTGATCTTAGATCTGGTTATCATCAAGTGAGAATTCAGGAAGAAGACGTACCAAAAACAGCGTTCCGAACTCGGTATGGTCACTATGAATTTTTGGTTATGCCGTTTGGGTTGACGAATGCACCTGCAGTGTTTATGGACCTCATGAACCGAGTTTGCAAACCTTACCTTGACAAGTTCGTGATAGTGTTTATCGATGACATTCTGATATATTCGAAAAGTAAGGAGGAACACGAACAACATTTGCGGGAAATTTTAAAATTATTGAGGCAAGAGAAGTTATACGTAAAGTTGTCAAATGTGAGTTTTGGCTACAAGAAGTGCAGTTTTTGGGACACATTGTGAACTATCAAGGAATCCAAGTAGACCCAAGTAAAATTGAAGCTATTAAGAATTGGCAAGTGCCTAAGTCACCAAGAGAAATTCGTCAATTCTTAGGACTAGCCGGGTATGATAGAAGATTCATTGAAAACTTTTCAAGTATTGCACAACCTCTAACCCTCCTAACTCAAAAAGATCGAGCATATGAATGGGAAGAAGAACAAGAAATGGCCTTTCAAACGTTAAAACAGAAGTTATGTGAAGCTCCAATATTAAGCCTTCCAGATGGAACTGATGAATTGGTGGTATATTGTGACGCATCTCGTAAAGGTTTAGGATGCGTACTGATGCAAAGAAAGAAAGTAATAGCATATGCTTCCCGACAATTAAAAGTGCATGAAAAGAATTATACGACCCATGATTTGGAATTGGGAGCAGTTATCTTTGCATTGAAGATTTGGAGACATTACTTGTATGGCACTAAATGTACCATCTATACTGATCACAAAAGCTTACAACACATATTTGATCAGAAAGAGCTAAACATGAGACAAAGAAGATGGGTAGAACTGTTAAATGATTTATGATTGTGAGATTAAATACCACTCGGGTAAGGCCAACGTAGTAGCTGATGCCTTAAGTCGAAAAGACAGAATCAGACCATTAAGGGTACAAGCACTCGGAATGATTGTTCAAAGTAGCCTAACCGAACAAGTTCGCATTGCACAAGATGAGGCCTTGAAGACAGATCAGCTAGAAAAAGAAGAACTACATGGAAATGAAAAGAATTTTGAGAAGAAAACCGATGAAGTATATTATTACAAAAACCGGGTCTGGATTCCAACACTTCATAAACTCAGAAAGCTGATACTTGATGAAGCACACAAATCCAAATATTCTATTCATCCAGGTGCTGATAAGATGTATAAGGATGTCAAAGAATTTTACTGGTGGCCTGGTATGAAAAAGGATATAGCCGTGTATGTAAGTAAATATGCAACATGTGCAAGGGTAAAGGCGGAATATCAAAAACCTTCGGGAATGTTACAACAACCCGAAATCCCACAATGGAAATGGGAACAAATTACCATGGACTTTGTGACACACCTTCCTAAAACCTCCAGAGGACACAATGCAATTTGGGTAATTGTGGACCGATTAACCAAATCCGCACACTTTATTCCCATCCGTAACAACTACACCACCGAAAAACTCGCTCAAATTTTCATCGATGAAATAGTATCTCGACACGGAGTACCTCTTTCGATTATTTCCGATCGAGACAGTCATTTTACTTCACATTTCTGGCAAGCAGTACAAGAAGCCTTGGGAACCCGAATCGACCTAAGTACGGCTTACCATCCCCAAACCGATGGTCAATCCGAACGAACCATCCAAACCTTAGAAGATTTACTTCGTGCTTGTGTACTGGACTTTAAAGGGAATTGGGATCAACACCTCCCACTCATTGAATTCTCTTACAATAACAGTTATCACAGTGGTATACAAGCAGCACCTTATGAAGCTCTATAAGGGCGAAAATGTAGATCACCACTATGTTGGACAGAAGTGGGTGATACTCAAATTTCAAGATCCGATTTAATTCAGGAAACCACTGATAAGATTCACCAAGTTAAGCAAAATTTGAAAGTTGCTCGTGACCGACAAAAGAGTTAAGCTGATGTTCGCAGAAAACCGTTATCTTTTGAAATAGGTGATAAGGTATTTTTAAAAGTATCGCCATGGAAAGGTGTTATAAGATTTGAAAAGACTGGTAAACTAGCCCCGAGATACATCGGACCTTTTGAAATTGTTGCAAAAATTGGTCCCGTAGCTTACCGATTAAAACTACCCTTAGAACTGAGCACTATTCATGACGTGTTTCATGTATCGAATCTGAAAAAGTGTTTGACTGATGAAACGACAATAGTACCACTGGAAGATGTTCAGATCAACGAAAAGCTCAACTTCGTAGAGGAACCGGTAGAAATTGTAGACGGGAAAACCAAACAGTTACGACACAACAAAATTTCATTGGTAAAAGTTCGGTGGAATTCAAAACAAGAACCCGAATATACTTGGGAACGAAAGGACGAATTCCGAAAGAAATACCCACACCTGTTCCCTAGAAAACCGATGACACATTAAATTTCAGGGACGAAATTTCTTAACGGGGGGAGAATGTGACATTCATGACAAAACGGGGTACACTATATTCTTTACGTAACAAGTAAACGACAAATCGGTTAATTCGTAGTGCTTAAACGAGTAACCGACCGATACTAATTATGACCCGTATACATACTGAGGGGTCATATACGAGTTATATATATGTTATAGAGGCTAACATATTGATATTTAGGCCTCGGTACGTTTAAAACTCTTTAAACGAAAAAGGTTTCGTTTATCGATACGCTATAAGCTTAAACGCAATCGTTAATATCAAAACAAGCATTGTAGCATCCGTTAAGCCGAAAAAGATTTATAAAACACTTATATGACATGTTCTAAGCCATCCGTGAAAATATTTTGGAATTTTACAACGAGTCAGTACGTTTTTCTTATTTTACAAAAACAAGCTGAAAAACACACGTTTTTACGTTATTTCTCACACCCGAATTAATTTTTTTGCGAAAAACCGAACCCGAACTAAACTTGAAGTGGCCTTTTCATGTTTGGGCTTGTGTGATTGGAGTAATGGGCCAAAACAGCCCATTAAGGGCCATTTAAAAATCCCGATCGGAATTTGCCCACCATACTACACATTATTTTTTTTATATAACTTCATTCCTAAGTTTGTTTCATTCAATACAACATACAACACATTTTCAAGTCCAGCAGCTCCAGCCCCTGTTCTCTCAACCTCCTTTCAAAAACCCTAAGGTAAGGTTCAATTCTAACAAGTTTTAACAAAGTTTGATCCATATGATTATCATATAAACATGTTTTGATTAGAGTTAAACATGTTTAACCATCCAAAAACCCTAAAAATCAAGTAAAATTATGTTTTGATGTTAAACATGTTTACAAACCTGGAACATATACTTTTTTGGTCAAAAACGCGGATTAGAACATGAATACAACGTTTTTACGGTTAGAAAGTTCGGTTTGAACCCAAAACCGAAACCCTAATTATCAAGGCTGTTACATGGATGATTTATGCTTGGTTTGATGTTATATGATATGTAGATATACTGAGTTTGCAACCCGAGACCCGGAAAGTCGTTTAAGCTAGCAAAATTCATCGAAAACCGACAAGGTAAACCCGTAATACTCGTTTAGGGGCTGTTTAGTATTAGGTTGTGACGTGCTTTTTGTTAGCTTGTGAAAATTTGCAGGGACATTAGGGATCATATAAATGAGTCCCAGTTCAAATTTGGTAATTTTTCGATAAACGGAGAATATTTGGTGAATTTATTCCCGTTTATGGGCGTTTATTTGGGAAAAATAGCTAAACACATTGAAATATTATGAAACTTGGTTTTGGAGTTTGATATGGGATGGTAAGATCACTGGTAAAGTTTGGGAATCATTGGAAATGTCTATGTATGGTTTGTGCAGCCATGGTTTAACCAAGTTTTAACAGCCGAAAAACGCACAAAAAGGCATTTTGTCAAAAGAGTTAGGTTCTGGAAATTTTGTAGGGGCTATATAGTCACATTGAAACCTTGGTAAAAATTTATGGGATTTTTCGGAGGTCGTTTAATATAAACGGGTCATTTATTACATGATTCTAACCTATTAAATGAATTTTTATAAATAAATAAATAATCATAAAATTTCTGGAAATATTTTTATAAAATTCTCCATGTCTTAATGTATTTTTACAAAAATTTACATAATTTATATGTAATTACATATTTAGTTATGATTTATTAAAGATTTAAATTATAATTGTTTTAACGAAACCGGCAGTTTTGTGTTTAACGGACTGACTGGTATGTCAAAATGTCAAAAGTGGTCAAATATCATATTTTTGAATGATATTGATAAAAACGAACTTTTTACGAGAATTCCGGACAATTCGGGTGGATTGTACGCGTTTTGTATAATCAAACCCGTATGAAAACGGAAACGAACCCTGCAATCAAACCAGACACTGAAACCTTAAAATTCTTTCATAAATCAAATCATTTTATCAATCAATATATTTACTTAAGTTTGTGTGATCTTACCTAATCCCGAAACGTATAAACGATCAACTGAGCTAGGCTCGGAAAACGGTGAAACTGAGCCAAATCCAGTTTTAAACATTTCATAGTATACAACGTCACAATCTAAGACTATGGTCATGTTCTGGGCCTAACAGCTATACCCAGATTATCTATACAGCCCGATTTAGCTGGAACACTGTACTAGTATTAACGATACGATACCGTTTATAGGAATCAGGCTATAAACGAGACATCTGACTATTTGATACGTAAATTCCGTGCGAACTACGATAAGGTGAGTTTCACGACCCCCACTTTCTAAACTGTGTTACGAACTTTTGGGGTGAAAAGCATGTTTACATAAACTGTTATACTTGAAAACGTGTGATGATGTGGATTATCTAAGTACTAACACTTGACAAGTCCCCACAAACACAAGTGATTAACTTCGTGCCGGTGGCGTGTGGATAGTACTATCGGTTTGACAAACCCAACTGTGACAGAGCCGGTGGGGTAAGCCGGAACACATGTAAAAACCAGTTGCACATTGTCATTATATATTTACATACTGCTATGTGGTGTTAGACATAGTACATACATGGGGCAAATTGGCTGTTAAATGCCAACAGGAGTGCATGGGCAGGAGAGGCCATGCAGTATAGCTCGTTTCGGTTTCACTTGTGGCTTAGTATAATGCATCATACACAGACATATATACATACACACTGTAAACTTTACGAACTCGTATACTGATTTCATTGATACTCGTGAAACTTGAAACTCACCAACTAGACGTAGTTGACCCGTTTTAACATGCTTTTCAGGTAAAGCAAAAGTGGAATGATTTGCTTACATGCTTGGTGTTAGGAGGAAAGTTGAATAGCTGTGAATAGACGCAGATGTAATACTATATAAGAAGCTCGTAAACCGGTTATGTGTTTTTCACATCTAGTTTGTAAACTTAGTACCAACCCATGTATTATGATGTAAATTAGTTATGAATTTCCTTATAAACAATGTTGTTGATACCAGTGTTATCTGTTACATTCTCGTATTACGCTTCCGCAACTACCTAGTCGGGGTGTGACAGATTTTGGTTCTGGAAATATTACAGGGGACTATGTGGATGGCAGGGGACATCCAGGAGAAATTTGGGATTTTTCTAAGATCGTTTGGTATTTACGACATATTTAGTGTTTAAATGGTGTTTAAAAATAGATAAATAAATTTTAAATAAAAAAATTAATTCTGGAAAATTTTTTATAAAATTCCTCACTGTCAAAAAGTGATTTGTGCAAAATTTCAAGATCCGAGACTAAACGGATAATTATTTGTGCTTAAAAGAAGATAAAAAAAACTTTTAAAGTCTAAAACGCATAAACCGGTAAAGTTCGTCTAAACGAACTGACTGGTGTATAAAAACATTAAAAATGAACTATTTTCATATAATAGAGTTAAACAAGTAAAAATGAATCATCCGAAAGTAATTCGGATGATTTGGGTATTTTTTAACCGATTTAACAGTTTCCGGTACGCCAAAGACGGAAACGGGTCCCGCGGCCAATCGGGGCGTCTAAACCGAACTCAAATTTCACAACTTTAATTAAATTATCAGTCAACCACTACTTTCGGGTCGTGTGTGACCAAACTCATTTTCGAAACGTAAGAACGGATAACCGTGCTAGGCACGCAAAACGAGAAAAACGACTAATAGTAATTATGACCATGGAACTCTAAACGATATCACAATCTGAGTCTAGAGAAGTGTTTCTGGGTTAACATTGCCCCCGGAATGGGTACAGTACTGGGTTAACAGTGTCCCCAGATGTACCGGTTGATACGGTTAAAGTTATATTAATAATTAGTGTATAGTAACGATCGTAGGGATCATATTACAGATTGGACGTGTTAACTGATAATGATTGTTGTTACCTGCTTGCATGTGCTAAGGTGAGTTTCACGAGCCCCTTTTTCTGAATTGTGTTCAAATATTTTCCCTGGGCGGAAGCATGTTACTATTGAAATGTTTAAGTACATACTGAACGCATGGATTTGCGTGTATTTATAAATATTTGATTGTACGGGAATCGTACGGAATGGGTACAGTACTGGGTTAACAGTGTCCCCAGATGTCCCTAGAAGTGTTTCTGGGTTAACATTGCCCCCCGGAATGGGTACAGTACTGGGTTAACAGTGTCCCCAGATGTCCAAAGAGGTGTTTCTGGGTTAACATTGCCCCCGGAAAGGGTACAGTACTGGGTTAACTGTGTCCCCAGATAATATTATATTATGATATTGATTTATCAAGGTTTACTCAAATTGTGAAACTCACCAACTATTCGTAGTTGACCCGTTTTCTCACATGCTTTTCAGGTACAATTAAGATGAAGTGATTGCTTAAGTGCTAAGTGCTTGATGTGTGTAAGATTTGCGTGTGGGATGTTAGGATACATTATATCACATAGAATTATGTATCGTATTGTATGATGTGTGTATCACCTAGACGGTAATGAATTATGAGATAATGTAATTTGAAGTATATTAATGTAATCAGTTTTCTTTATAAACAATGTGGTTGATATCAGAGGTGTCTGTTGCATCCCGTTTACGTTTCCGCTGCGGTTACGGGGTGTTACAGAACTTGGTATCAGAGCCATTGGTTATAAAGAATTAGGATGTCTTTAAATGATACCTAAAATATAACCAGTAGCTCAAGTATTATAGGTTCTGAATATCAACTAATAAGTTATAGTGACGAGGTCTGGATGAACTTGGATGGACAAGTGAGTTATTATGGTCCGGAACATAGTAACAGACTTGTCCGCACGAGAGAATTCAGGGGAAGTCACGGGGAACATTAATAGGTAAAAATGGCAACATATGTGTAAAGTATATAATATTATTTATGCGTGCTAATGTGTGTATATATATATGTGCATATCTTGTGGGTACAAGTATTGAGAAATAAGACCCGGATAAGAAACCGGGGGATGAAATAATAAAGGTACCAAGGATGCTGAAATTCCTAGAGCATCGGTTGATGATAAACCTGACTTATCGGGCTATAGTTATGATAATACCAAGTTAGATCTCATGTTTGACATTAACCAGAAATATCTAGTAACCGTCACTCCCAACCAAAATTGATAAATCCCTTACCCTACCAACACCGGTACCGTATATCCTAATAAACCCATATGTTCACCCGAACCGCCGACCCTCATGTACGGATGGACCTGTACCTGAACCCATTCTTATTCCATTAAGATAAATAAATAAATAAATAAATAAATAAAATAATAATAATAATAATGAATTTGATAATAAATGAGCAGATAAAAATAATATAAAGAAATATATATATGTATTTCTCACTCTCAAACATATGAGTTATACCACCTCCAGATCGAGAATTACTGATTTTAGCAAACCTAGAATGCCTGAGGACATTGACTGAGCAAGTGATAGAGTTTCCCATAATAGTAATTAATAATATTTGAAGGCAACCCATGTTGCGCGATCACCTTGAACCTTGCAACTCCCTATGTTATCCTTACATCCGTTAGATGCCCATACCCATGTATACTCGAATAGAATGATTACCCATACACAAAGAGGTGTTGGAATCATTATAGCCTAGTTGGTTGTTCGTTCGTAGGTGGTATACCGTGTATGCCGGATATACGAATAGACACGGATATTATAACTCCATGGTACGTAATCGTTTGGTGCTCACGGTGAGCATGTATCGGTTATGCTGACATGCAGAATGATATTGAAATCAAGCATATTAAACATTAATCTTTGTTGAGAAAGATCTATATGTCAGTTAGTGACAAGAGTTATGAAACATATTTAAACGTTAACCGACGTCAGGTTAAGTCCATATGTTATTATATTTATGGGACATATATACTAGATACTGGTACGTGTAATATGTATGATAATATTTGGTGTGTATGTGTACCTGCTGTTATGATTGAGCTGGTAACGAGTTATACGGTGAGATTAGTATTGATTACTGCGTACGGGATGGGTACGGCAGAATGACATAAAGAGAGTAACTCCAATGATGGAGATTGATATGATTCAGTTGATTGCTCAAAGAGAGCAGATGATGATACCGAAAGTCGTATCACAGATCACTGCTAGTGTCTATGCAATCGTGATCGCAGAATTATGGACCGAGCAATCAAATGAATATGAATATTTCAATTTTTAGAGTTATTACTAAGAGTGATAATGTCCCACCGAATACTATTATGACTACAAGTATTAGTTATAAACTAAACATGAATAGTAGTCGTAATGAATTAGATCCGGTATGAAGGATATATTTGTTGGTTGTGTTAAGGAAATTATTAATAGTTTACTGATGGTAAAGGGAGGAATAGATTAGCAAGTGGGTATAAAAGATCGAAATGGTTAAGGATATTGGTAAGAGTCTAGAACATTGTGTAGTGAAATATGCTACAGATATGTTGGTAGATTATGTTGTATCGTGATGGAACACGATGGTGCAAAATTATAGTAAAAAAAAAATTATTACTCAGATGATATGGTCAGGATTTAAAATTCTTGTGCTAGAGCACTTTTATTCGAGTGATTTAGTTCAGAGATTGGAAACTGAGCTATGAAAGATAGAAATGTTGTGTGCTGATCACTTAGAACACGCTAATCGTTTGAAGGAATTGTCATGTCTGGTAACATGGCTAATTACTCCTGAAACTAAGCGAAGTGAGCACTATATTGGGGACTAACTCCGTCGATAAGGAGTATAGTCAATCCTGTAAAATATACAACCTTTGGAAGGGTTGTGTCACAAGCCAGCATTGATATATTTGACTCTGTGGGGAGCGGACTGGAAGGACGTTAGGTGAGACGTCGAGTGTTAAAGAAGAGAAATGGTAAAGGTATAGGGCAAAATGGGTTTTTGAATAAGTAGGTATGTCCTACAACCCAGAATTGTACTAAGACTAGTTCTGGTGTGAAAACATGAACCGCATGAAGGGTCCTTCCCTAAATGTGGAAAATATGGTTATCGGTAGGAAGAAGAATGTCGAGTGATAGTAGGCCACAGGTGTGGTAAAGATGGGCGTAATGCCCCAATTGTAGAACCAATTGAAGCCATGTGAACCGGCAACCCCAACCCATTCGTGTACAACCACTCCGAACCCAACAGCTTCAATAACAATCCATCCAAAGAAATCAAATCATGCCAAACAGTTGTACCTGCTATGAATGTGGCAATACAGAACGTTTCAAGAGAAATTGCCCGAAGTGGAACCAAGGTGTCGTTGGAAGACGAACCTCATGACAAGCATCAACCTCTGATCAAGCAAGGAGCCGTGCTTTTGTGAGTAATTCGAATAAAGCACGTCATGATCCAAAGGTGGTATTAAATATGTTGTAGTTTTAAATCAATAGGCCTTAGTGATATTTTTACGGTCGCCGATAGAAGTTAGTTCCTGTTAACCTTCTACCATTTGGAAAGATACCGATTAGTGAAACTATAGAACCCTATACTGTAGAATCGCTAACGGTAAATCCCTAAAGGTTAACTAAATTGTTCGGAATTGTCCTATTATTCTGAACGATTAACCTTTCCTTATTGATCTACGACCAGTAAAGTAAGAAGTTTTGACGTAATAGTTAACATGGATTCGCTAACGCAACATGAAGCTGAAATCAAATATGAAAAAAAGATGATTAGAAGCTCTCCTTCGGACGATGAAGCGATTAGATACAGAGAAAAGTGTACGGTATTATGTTACCACTCTAATCTCATCTTGAGATGTTATAATATTTACGACAAGAAGACGTGGTGTATTTAACAAACGCGATTGCCAAAGTATTTAAAGGAAAACATATAGAAGATATCCCGATGGTACGCGAATTTCCACAAGTTTTCCCAGAAGAACTTCCTGGATTACCGCCAACCCGACAGGTCGAATTCAGAATCGATTTAATGTCTCAAGCTGGTCCTGTTGCTAAAGCACCCAACCGACTTGCACCGTCCGAGATGCAAGAATTATCCAATCAGTTACAAGAATTGTTGGATAAGGTTTTATACGACCTAGTTAGTCACCATGGGGTGCACCAGTGTTATTTAGGAAATGAAGGACGGAAGTGTTAGGATATGTATTGATTAGAGAGAATTGCATAAAGTGACGATCAAGAATAGGTATTCACTTCTTCGAAGTGAATGATCTGTTTAACCAACTGCAAGGGGCGATTTATTTTTAGAAAATTGATCTTAGATATAGTTATCACCAAATGAAAAAAAAAATCCAAGAGGAGAACGTTGCAACAACAGCGTTTCGGACTCGTTACGGCCATTATGAATTCTTATTTATGCCGTTCGGGTTAACAAGTGTGCCGGCAGTGTTCATGGAACTCATGAACCGAGTCTGTAAACTTTATTTTGACAAATTTGTCATAGCATCCATTGATGATATTTTGATATATTTGCAACGTAAGAAAGAGCACGAACGACGTCTAAGGAAAATGGTGGAAGTGTTAAAGCAAGAGGAGTTATACGCGAAGCTTTCGAAATGTGACTTTGAATACAGAAAGCATAATCCCTTGGTCATGTTGTAAAGCAACAAGGATTTCACATAGATCCAAATAAGATGGAAACCATTAAAATTGTGCCAAGCGCCGATTTTAAGTCTCCCCGACGGAGACGATGGTTTTGTCGCGTATTGTGACGCATCGCGTAGAGGGTTAGGATGCGGGTTGATGCAGAATAATAAGGTTATAGCCTATGCTTCCCGACAGTTAAAAGTACACGAGAAAAATTACACTACTCACGACTTAGAACTGGGAGCGGTTATCTTCGCACTTAAAATCTGGAGACATTATCTCTACGGTACGAAGTGCACCATCTTCGCCGATCATAAAAGTTGCAGCACATATTCGATCAGAAAGAACTGAATATGAGGCAGTGAAGATGGGTCGAGTTGTTAAACGATTATGACTGTGACATCCGTTATCACCCCGGCAAGGCTAACGTCGTAGCCGATGCCTTGAGTAGGAAAGATCTGGTTAAGCCATTGCGAGTGAAAGCGCTAGGGATGATAGTCCAGTCGAACCTTTCGGACCTGATTCGAGTCGCTCAACGTGAGGCGTTGAAAGAGGAACATTTGGAAAAGGAAGGACTTTACGGCAATGAGAAGAATTTCGAACAGCGCGTGGACGAAATTCTCTATTTCAAAAATCGGGTTTGGATCCCGACCCTCCATGACCTTCATGAATTAATCATGGACAAAGTACATAGATTGAAATATTCCATACATCCGGGATCGGATTAGACTATTGATGATACGAATATCTGAAAGGAATTTATTAATGGCCGAGTGTGGAGAAAGATATGGTTACGTATGTTGGTGAATATTTGAGTTATGCAAGAGATAAGGCTGCACACCGAAAAGCCTAGGGAACGCCACAACGACAGAAAATTCGCGAATGATAGTGGGATTAAATTACAATGGATTTCGGGACGCAAATTCCCAAGATATATCAAAGGCATGATGTAAATTGGGTAATCGCGGATCGATTAACCAATCCTCGCATTTCATCCCAATCCATGACGATTACCACAAGGAATTCTCGCCAAAATTCCTGATGGTGAAATGGTATCTCGTCGTGGAGTACCATTTTCAATGATCTCAGATCGAAATAGTCATCCTACTTCCATTATTGGAAGGAGGGGAAGGAAGCATCGAGAGCTTGAAGCTTTCTATGGGTGAAGTAATTAACACCAATTTGTTAAATTGAAAATGGGAGTCAATCAAGCCATAAGATTTGAATTGATTCTAGAAACAACCAATCGGATTTATAATATTTATGATAAGTTGAAAGCAGCGCGAGATTGGCAAAGGATTTATGCCAACATTCAAAGGAAACCATTGTCACTGGAAAGAGGTGACAAGGTATTTTTAAGGCATCACCTTAGAGAGGTGATATGAGGTTTGGCAAAACCGAAAATAGCTTCTTAATATATTGGACCTTATGAGACTATCTCCATGATTGGTCATTTAGTTTATCGATTAAAGTACTCCAGGGGTTAAATACTATACATGACGTTTTCCCATGTATACGGATTGAAAAGTGCCTAGGCGTTGAGGAAACGAAAGTACTAGTAAAGGAGGTACTCATAGAAAACATGCGTGATATCATAAATAATTCCGTAGAGATAGTAGACGGGAAAACTAAACAGTTTGGACACACCAAGCTTTATTGATTAGGATTAAGTGGAATTCACAGCGAGGACCAGATTATACCTGGTAACGCGAGGGTGAATTCGAAAGGGAAAACCCCCACCTTTCTCTCGGAAGGGGATAGTAGGCGTGTAAAATTTCGAGGACGAAATTTCTTAACGGCGGGAGAATGTAACGATTCCGCTTAAACCAGGTATACCCTAACCGGTAGACAATAGTTACGTCATATTTAATGTCGGGTACATGAATTACCATAGTATTTATACGAGAATACAGGGTTCACTGTATTGATTGTACGTGAATATATAATTCATCGTATTGATTATGCGATTAATCGATCGATAGTTATTGAAACCCGAACGAATCGAGGGTTCAATTATAGACGATATCTATAATATTTAGTGATGCTACGAAGCATTAATGCTTCGGGATAAGTAAAGTACGGCACAGAAAAAGAATTTCGATTTAATGGTACGTCGGTACATTAAACGAAACCTTCATTACCAAACCGAGCAAGAGATGATCGATCAAGCCGAAAAAGATGCACAATTATTAATAATATGATGTTTCAAGTTAATAAATGTCATGGTTTAAGTTTATAAAGTTTTTAAATCGGTTTTATATAAATTTCATTTTTAAGCCGAAAAACGACCGTTTTAGCCTCGTTTTAAGTTAAATTAAACATTTAACCGAAAAACGAACTGAACCAGATTATCCAAAACATTATCCGGATTGCGAGAATCCAAATGTGTGGATAGAAATGGAGAGGTGGGTCCCACCCCACCCCCCTCATATTCCGATCGGCCTCCACATACCCCATTTCCTTATTATTTTTCTTTTTTCTCTCATCAAACATTCATCCATCTTCATCTCCTTTCCATTATGATCCAAAAACCCGAGGTTGTAGCAAGAAAAACACGGTAAGGATCGAGTTAATCACGTTTCCATCTTCGTTTCTTGAGTTTATTTGCAAGAAAATGAGGTTTCAAAGATGAAAACCGATTCTTGCATGATCAAGTGATGTATACGGGTTATACAAGGGATCTTGGTCCAAGAAAAGAGTAAAACGAACCAAGAACGAATTTTTACGGTTTAAATCTTTGTTTTGAATCATAACCGAAACTATAGTGTAAGAGGCTTGATCGTGAGTGTAACTTGCTTGGTATTGTGGTATGTTGGTTGTAGGTTCTGTGTTTAGTGGTAGATAAGGCGGAAATACGAGTTTGTAGCTTGTAGTGGCGGAAAACGAAAGGTATATTCGGTTTATGTTCGGTTTTGGAGATTTGGACAGATTGTTGATGGTTTAGAGTTAGGTCATGAAATTTGACAGAGGTGTTAAACACATGAAAATAAGAGTTCTGTGAATGTTTCGTAATTTTGGGACAAAGGATGAATATTTGGTGAATTTAATGCTCGGTTTTGGCCAAAAATGGTGAAAAATAGTTAAATATCATGAAAAATTCTGGAAAATTGCAGATAAGCTTTTTATATCATGAATAAGTCACACACAAAATTTGAGGTCATTTGGAGAAGTCTAAGTAGGCTTTTCGGTTAAACGAGTTCTAGGGTTTTCTAGCTCGGTTTTAGTGAAAATGGCATGTAAAGAAAGATTTTGGTTCTGGAAATATTACAGGGGACTATGTGGATGGCAGGGGACATCCAGGAGAAATTTGGGATTTTTCTAAGATCGTTTGGTATTTACGACATATTTAGTGTTTAAATGGTGTTTAAAAATAGATAAATAAATTTTAAATATAAAAATTAATTCTGGAAACATTTTTATAAAATTCCCCACTGTCAAAAAGTGATTTGTGCAAAATTTCAAGATCCGAGACTAAACGGATAATTATTTGTGCTAAAAAGAAGATAAAAAAAACTTTTAAAGTCTAAAACGCATAAACCGGTAAAGTTCGTCTAAACGAACTGACTGGTGTATAAAAACCCTAAAAATGAACTATTTTCATATAATAGAGTTAAACAAGTAAAAATGAATCATCCGAAAGTAATTCGGATGATTTGGGTATTTTTTAACCGATTTAACAGTTTCCGGTACGCCAAAGACGGAAACGGGTCCCGCGGCCAATCGGGGAGTCTAAACCGAGCTCAAATTTCACAACTTTAATTAAATTATCAGTCAACCACTACTTTTGGGTCGTGTGTGACCAAACTCATTTTTAAAACGTAAAAACGGATAACCGTGCTAGGCACGCAAAACGAGAAAAACGACTAATAGTAATTATGACCATGGAACTCTAAACGATATCACAATCTGAGTCCGGAGAAGTGTTTCTGGGTTAACATTGCCCCTGGAATGGGTGCAGTACTGGGTTAACAGTGTCCCCAGATGTACCGGTTGATACGGTTAAAGTTATATTAATAATGAGTGTATAGTAACGATCGTATGGATCATATTGCAGATTGGACGTGTTAACTGATAATGATTGTTGTTACCTGCTTGCATGTGCTAAGGTGAGTTTCACGAGCCTCTTTTTTTGAATTGTGTTCAAATATTTTCCCTGGGCGGAAGCATGTTACTATTGAAATGTTTAAGTACATACTGAACGTATGGATTTGCGTGTATTTATAAATATTTGATTGTACGGGAATCGTACGGAATGGGTACAGTATTGGGTTAACAGTGTCCCCAGATGTCCCTAGAAGTGTTTCTGGGTTAACATTGCCCCCGGAATGGGTACAGTACTGGGTTAACAGTGTCCCCAGATGTCCAAAGAGGTGTTTCTGGGTTAACATTGCCCCCGGAAAGGGTATAGTACTGGGTTAACAGTGTCCCCAGATAATATTATATTATGATATTGATTTATCAAGGTTTACTCAAATTGTGAAACTCACCAACTGTTCGTAGTTGACCCGTTTTCTCATATGCTTTTTCAGGTACAATTAAGATGAAGTGATTGCTTACGTGCTAAGTGCTTGATGTGTGTAAGATTTGCGTGTGGGATGTTAGGATACATTATATCACATAGAATTATGTATTGTATTGTATGATGTGTGTATCACCTAGACGGTAATGAATTATGAGATAATGTAATTTGAAGTATATTAATGTAATCAGTTTTCTTTATAAACAATGTGGTTGATATCAGAGGTGTCTGTTGCATCCCGTTTACGTTTCCGCTGCGGTTACGGGGTGTTACAAAAGATATTAAGGATTGATTGAAGTCAGATATTGACCGATTCAAGTATAAAGAAGGTGAAAAACTGAGGTCTGTGTTGCAGAGATTCTTGGAAATTGTGAATGAAATCAAAACAATTGGTCTAGCAATCACTGATTTCGATTTGACCAAGTAGTTAATGTCATCTCTTTCTAGTGAATGGTACACTGCTAGTAAATTCAACAAAGAAAAGACAATTTTTCCTCAATTGAAGCTAGATGATGTCATATGCTTTTTACAAGCAGCTGAACATGAGATGATAGAGAACAACATGATCAAAGAAGAATGACCAATTTTTCAAGTGGCTAATGCTCTCATTGCACCCACAGGAAATCTTTCCACAAAAAAATCAACAACAAATTCCCAACATAGAAGAACCAAGTGAATATGGCGGTGACACACCAAGGAGGTTTGTTGCTGGCAATGCACACAGTCAAGGTGGACAATCCAGATTTAATGTCCAAATGATTGATGACAATGATACAACCTTTATGGCCAGTGGACATGCTCCTTATGGTGGTGGCAACGTTAATCAATGAAGTGAATATCAAGAACTATTTTCAATGTTTATTGAATCCTACAATGCCTTTGTGGCTAAGAATCTCATTCATACTAGTGTGGTTCAAGAGGACCTTGAACAAATTGATGCTGATGACTTAGAAGATATGGATCTAAAAAGGCAAGCTGCTATGCTAGCATTGAGAAGCAAGAGGTTGTTCAATAGAACTGGAAGGTCCTTTGTCTCTAGTCCAAATGACAGAAAAGGATTTGACAAATCAAAAGCAATTTCCTATAACTGTCAACAGCCAGGACACTTTGCTAGAGAATGCAATCAAACTAGAAAATTCCAGAACAACAATACAAGAAATTAGTATCAATACCAGAATCAGAATCCAGGCCAGCAGAGGAACTTCAATAACAATTACAACAACCAACAACCACAGAATCATCAACAAGTTGTTCCCCAACATCAGAACTTTCAAAGAAACAATTAGAACAATCAGAACCCTCCACAACCTCCTACAAACCTCAACAGAAACAATGTCAACCAACCAAGAAACCAAGGAAATGTTGCATTAGCCACTCAACACCAAGAAGGTGATTTTGATTGGAGTAATCATGCCAATGACATTGAGAAGGCAAATGTGGGTTTCATAGCTAAAATTGAAGGAGAAGCTGAATCCTCTTCATCTCAGGTATATTCAAATCTCTCAAAACTTGAATTAATTGATATGAATGAATCATTAAGAATAACAGTGGGAAAGTTACAAAGTGCGTGTTGAAGAAAACAAAGTATGATCAATGTCTACGAGGCAAGTTACTTAACCTATGAGGAAAGAATTAAAAGTCAGGAACAAGATTGCATGACAGCTATATGAAACAGTCTAGATATGTCACTGAAATAGAAGGATTAAAAAAAAATGTTTCTTGATGAAACTTTGAAGAACACTACACTTCAAGTTGAAAATGATTTCCTAAGAAATTTAATTTCAACTGCGAACATTTGTGGGAAGTTAAACAAGATCATGGAAGAAGATAAATACAGGTTGTTCCACCTCCTTTCAATTGATAATTACTCATTGAAGGTTGATAAGGAAAAGAGAAATACATTCCTTGATCAGTTTAGAGAGGTGTTTTAGGAAAAAGAAGAGTTCATTGAAAACTACAAGTTGGTTGAATTTGATGAATGGGGAGAGTTTGTGATGAAAGAGGAAGTGAAAGATGAGATATGTACTAAAATTTCTGTTGGTGTGCAAGTATCTAAAGATAACCTTGATGATTACTATTTAAACAAAGATGACTTGAGTGATTCAAGTAATCAAAGTTCAAGTGATGAAGGTTCAAAGTTCAAAAGAAATGGCAAACCAAATTCAATTGGCAATTTTTTGCCAAAGATGAAGAAACATCATGAGCAAATGAGAAAGGAACACCAATCTTTTGACATATGTAGTGGATTAAAGGTTAACTATAATTCAGTTAGTTATAGTATAGTAAGGCCTCCAAGCAAAGAAGCACTAAAAGAGAAAAAGGGTTAAAAACAAGAACAAAACTGAAGAAACTACCCTGTGTTCTCAAATCAAGAATTATTCGATATTGGTAAAGTAGAAAGTGTAGAAGAGTATGAGAGAAGGCAGTCAAGGTATAGGGGAAGCATTGATGAAGAACCAATCAAGATAGAGAGAATAGTCTTTTTCAAGAGTTCTGTGGAAAGGCAAGATATTATATTTAAGAATTTGTGCCTTTCTCAATTGATTTTGATAGTCTTAAAACTCAAAGAACCATTGGAGTTGATCCCCCAAGACCAAGTGAATGATTTATAAAGGGGAAGTCAAATGAAAGTTTCAAAGGAAGAGTGTGGTGGAAACATTTTGATGAGGTATGGACATCATACAGATTCTTGTTGTAAGGCCCCGTCACCGGTAACCCTACTTTCGTGTTTGATTTACTCATAAACGCAGTTCTAAATATCAGAGTTAATTAAAACATTCGCGGAATTTAAAATTTTCATAAAACATTTCATAACAAAACACGTCTTGTCTTAAAATATCATTTCGTCTTTCAAAATAAACGAAACATTAAACTTAAACGTCTTGAGTCTTTAGATGCCAGCCTCTTATTCAGTGCCACGTGTCTCCTCAAGCGAGCTGCCTCATCCTATTCACCTGCGTGCATACTAAAAGTCAGCTACGCTGAGTGAGTTCTAGTTAATCATACACTATACAATACACATAAACTTATATTCTTTCATTTATACTTTCATACTTTCATACTTTCTTTACATACATAATCATACGTTTTAAAGAGCCTTTCGCCCTATAACCTCACAGATATTACAAGGGTCTGGTCCCTAACATCACAGATATTATAAGGGTCTGGTCCCTAACATCACAGATATTATAAGGGTATGGTCCCTAACATCACAGATATTATAAGGGTCTGGTCCCTAACATCACAGATATTATAAGGGTCTGGTCCCTAACATCACAGATATTATAAGGGTCTGGTCCATCTTTCCTCGAATATTAGTAGGGTTCGGTTCCCTAGTTCTCGAATATTAGTAGGGTTCGATTCCCTCTTCGTTACCATACAACCATACATCATACCTCGAGTATTATTAGGGCCCGGTACCCTCTTCGTAACCATACAACCATCCTTTCATTCTTTTATTAACTTTATCACATTCATACACATAAGCATACATATCATACTTACCTTATACTTAGCGTTACAACCTGACAGTACGTGCAATATCCGAAGATCGTTCACGTACCGTCAAGCCATCATTCATACATATCACATTATTCACATAAGGCATACACTTATCTCTTAGGATAAGCGTATTAACAAACATATCGAGTATGCACACAGCCCCGAAAACATAACACATAAATGGGGCTAGAAACTCACCTGAACACGGTTACGTTCACCGTTAATCGTAATCCCTTTCTTCAGTTGTGCACGGCTGACTGTATAACAAGTATACGTATCAATTAACTATCACTTCTCATATTGCATTTCTATCTTTATATGACCCACAACGAACGGGGGTCGGGGGCAGCGCCCCTGGCAGCGGGGTCTAGGGGCGGCAGCCCCTAGCAGGGTCCAAGGGGCAGAGCCCCTGGCTGGGGTCGAGCTGTCTTAACACATTTTTCATTAGGTTTTTAATTTATTTCCTAATCGAACTTGACTTTAAGCGAAGTTAAACCTTAGGCGAACTTAGCTTTAAGCGAAGTTAAACCTTAAGCGAACTTAGCTTTAGGCGAAGTTATCAGTTAGGCGAAGTTATCAGTTAGGCGAAGTTATCAATTAGGCGAACTTGGCCTCAGGCGAAGTTACCAGTTAGGCGAACTTGGCCGTAAGCGACGTTATCAATTAGGCGAACTTGGCCTCAGGCGAAGTTACCAGTTAGGCGAACTTGGCCGTAAGCGAAGTTATCAATTAGGCGAACTTGGCCGTAAGCGAAGTTATCAATTAGGCGAACTTGGCCTCAGGCGAAGTTATCGCTTTGAAGGCGAAGTTGCCCAGTTCAGCCGCTGTTTGGTTTCTATCAAGCATTTTTGGCGATTTTAACACCCTTGTTATGGTTCGACATCACCCACTACTCTCCCCAACCGTTTTCGGTCGTATAAACACTATAAAGCTTGGATCTTTAAACTTCAAAGATCAAGAATCATACCTTTTTGTGCTTGTTTGGATCTCGTTTAACTTGTTTAATCACAACTAATCGCTCACTCTCTCTCGGATCACGCTCGTTCCTCTCCCTCGGCCGCCGGCGGTGTGTGTGGTGTGGGTGTGTTTTGGAGTGTTAGAGAATAAGATGGATTGAGTGATGTTTTAGGGTTTAGGGGATATTTATATCCCTTAAGCCCATGGACCTAAGGCCCATTCTCATGTAACCCATCTCAATTAATCTAAGTCCATTATCCGCTCCTTACTCGATATTAAATAATCAATAACGCGAAATCACTAAACATAACTTTCTTTATTCAACCTTAAAATTTTAGGATGTTACACTTGTCATGAAAATTTACTTTCAAACCAGTTGATGTTCCAAATTCAACAATGTTTGGACAAGACTTTGGATTCTACAAGAAGAATTATGATTAGTATTTGGGTAAAGGTAAGTAGACATCTGATGATGTTGTGAGCAAGGATGAGTCCAAGAGTAAGAAGAAAGTGGAAGTGAGTGTCAAGAAAGAAAAGATAATGGTTGAAGAGAAAAAGGCTCCAATGATCAAACACCCTGTCAAAACAAAACCTGAAAAGGTTGTTAAGAAAGTGAAACCTGTTGACCAAGGGAATTCAATAGAAAGTGTAGAAAAGGTGAAGAAAAATGTTTTCAAACGAAAGAAAGAAAAAGAATTAAACGGAGATGAGAAATTCTTGTTGAAACATGGATTTGAGCCTCAAGGATTTCTTTGAAAACCATGAAGTGAGACTCTAGTGACTTGTGAAACACAAGTAACTGTTGGGTTTTAACAAGACTATCAAAGTCATATAAACCCACTTATAAGAAAAAACCGGTGGATTAATTAGTTAAAACTTGTTAATATGATCAATATAAAACCGATTTATATAAAACTCAATGCCTGGATCCATATACGACAATACATGCTATCAAAACAACCATAGAGTGTTTTAGCATAGTACCTTCGAGATGCTAAGAAATATGAAGGAGGATGAGGATTGAATGGCTAGTCTTCAAAGTAGAAGCACCTCAAGCTTGTATACCCTTCAAGCTTTCAACAAAGCACCCTTGGTTGCTAGGATTTACACTATAAAACTCCTTGTTCAACCCTCCCTTGGCCGAAAATAATAGAGAGAAAAGAAGAGTTTACTTGCAAATGTTTTTCAGAGAGAGAGAGAGAAGATGCAACCTTTTCACGCTTCTTTTGGCTAATCAATGCTATTGCATGTTCTTGAAAGAGTGTATTATTAAATAGATGAGAGAGAAGGATACTCCTATAAAGATTCAAACCCTTTCAACTTAATTACTTGTGTTATATTTGTTACATAATATAAAATGTAACATAATATAATGTAAGTAGCATGCATCATGTTATTTAACCAACTTAAATAACATTATAAAATAGCTCTCTGAAAATATATATTATCCATATAAATTATTTACCATATAAGTGAAAATATTTAGAAAGTCATTTTCTTAATGTCGTAAGTGTTGATATTTATTTATTAGATCATATCTTAGAATAAATATCGTGGGTGTTTTTCTAGCTTGTTACGGGGTATGACCCGACTTGGATCATAACGTAATAGCCATATCAACTCAAATATGTGTCTTGGGCAGACCGATTCCAACAATTTCCCACTTGCAAAAGATACATAGAAGATTGATGCAAATAGCAAATACCGCCTAACAACAATTTACTACCTCTAATACGTATGACGAAGTGCCATTCAATAACATCATCCACTTCAAGTCCCTCACTTGAAAATGATTTAGTTGTATATATCATTTATCCTCTTGCCACATATGTCATTTCAAATCCAGATACACAGAGTGATCATTCTCTGTTGATTTAACTTATCAGGCCTTAGACATCTTACTCTCAACGAATAAGATGGACAAATCCCTTATTGATTACATATGTCTCTCACAATCACCTCGTACTACACTTGAGCTTAGCCTTATGTACCTTCATGTTTCAGAGCAGCGGAGAACTAAGTCAAAGCATAATATTTGGTGAATATCAAGACCCAATATGTATCTCAGTCGGAGGATACTATGATATTCTCCTTTACTCAAATTTACTTGTGACCACGAATCACAAGGATTCCATGCATTAAAATTTGAGGGCGGGTCAGTCCAATATTTATATCCCATAAATATCTATGAACCTTGGCAGCAAACTCTTGATCTATATTCATACCTTATGAATGTCCACCAATCCAAGTTCATAATAGTCTTACCTTCATACTTGTTCCCACAAATATGAGCCACTACGGACATTTAGAATATTTAACTTATTAAGGGATTTAAACGTGGTAAAATGGAACATAACTCAGAAGTCATAATCATAAACCGTAATCATATGAATGAGTCAAAATAACAATTGTTCCGATATAGAAATACAAAATAGATCAAATCGAATCACTAGAATATCGAAGTCCTAAGGCACAAGTATGACCCTCATGCTTCGGCCTTTCAAGGAGCTTCGTGAGTGGATCCGCAATGTTTTGATCAGTGCGAACTTTGCGAATACATATCTTTCCCTTTTCAACTTCATCCCTTATGTAGTTGAATCTTCGCTCAATGTGCCTCGTCTTTTGATGTACACGGGGTTCCTTGATTTGAGCAATCACACCCTCGTTGTCACAAAAGATCTCTAGAGGATCCTGAATGGTACATACTACCCCTAGGTAGACAATGAATTTCCGTATCGACGTAGCTTTTTGAGCTGCCAATGAGGCGGCGATGTATTCTGAATCATTGGTGGACAATGTTATCACATCTTAATTTTGCGTGTTACACCCCAACCTATGGCGGAAATGCCAGGGCGAACTGATTGCTCACAGCTTTTCTAAGGTTACTATTATGCAATAATAAAAGTGACAATATCTATTAAGTTAATTAAATAGTCAAAAATATCAAAAACAAATTCCATATTTCAAATAACTAAGACAATACAAATATATCAAAGTCTATAATCTTGTTTATTCTCTCTAGCGTGCAATCCTATGTTTTTCTTCCAAACCAGCTGGAATATCAAACGATAACCTGCATATGCGTTAAAAATAGAATGATTTTGTCAACGCAAGTTTGAGTGAGCAACACACCAGTTTAAATGTTCATATAAAAAATAAGTATTTGCAACAAGTCATATGAGTATAACAAATTAACCAAATGAGCAAGTATAACTGAGATGTCGAGAAGCACAAAGCTATAACGACTGCCGTATTATAATACTAGACTGAGATTATGTTGGACCTCTCCGAATGCGGAAGCATACAAAGCAAATAAGCACATAAACAAGTAAGGTATAAGTTGTTAATATATAATACAAAGTTGCAGTTTTGAGTATAAGTGTATATGAGAAATACAATTTACGCATATGTCCCCAAAACGTAGAAAACGAGTCAAACAGGGGAATGTGGTACTCACCTCAATAGACGAACAAATGAATATTCAAGATAACGAGAAGCTAGAAAAAGGTCGCACGCGAACTTTAATCCTAATGAGAAACGATAGCAAACGAAATACGCTAAGTAATGTACAATATTTACTACGACGACTATATAAACAATATTAAGTTAATATAATAATATAATATCATATATAAGATAACATAATTTGTTTGTTTAATAAAATATATATCGTGGAAAAATATTTCTTTTAATTTTTATAAATATAAGTATATATACAAATATTACATAATTTTTATATTTATACAAATATTAGCTTTTAAGTTATCATATACTTATATATACATATTTGCTTATATGAATATACACGAAAACAAAAACAAAAGTTAAAAGAGTTCGCTAAGTAACGAATTTATTATGAACACTAATTCAACAAAATTATAATAGTTTAATATTATATACAAGATTTATATATAAAACATTCATTTTGATTCATAAAAACGTAACTTAATTAATATTATTTGTAGCTTTATAAATAAAATTCCTTCTAAGGTATTTCAATATGCTCTTAACCGCCATCCAATGGCTACATACCGGATTTTGTTGGTAGCTACTTATCATGCTCTAAGCGCATGACACATCTGGTCTAGTGCATATCATTGCATACATGATGAATCCTATAGCCGAAGCGTATGGATGCCTTTCATTTGCTCTTGCTTATACTTTGAGCTTGGACATTGAGTAGCACTCAATACCGTTCCTTTTTGAATAGGTACCAAACCTTACTTAGAGTTCTCCATCTTAAAACCTTTTCAAGATTTTGTCTATGTATGCACTTTGGTTTAAACCTATCAACCGCCTTGATCTATCCCTATAGATAATTATTCCCAAAATATAAGCAGCTACACCAAGATCCTTGATGGAAAAACAACTCCCAAGCCAGGATTTTACACCTTCCATGGTTGGAATGTCATTTACAAATAGTAGTATGTTATCAACATACAATACTAAGAAACTAATGATGCTCCCACTAGCTTTCTTATACACAGAAGCCTCATCAGCGTTCTTGATGAATCCACATTTTTAACCTCTTCATGAAAACGGTGATTCCAACTCCTAGATGCTTGTTTCAATCCATAGATTGATTTCTTTAACTTGCATACTTTATTAGGATGTTGTAGATCGACAAAACCTTCGGGCTAAACCATATAGACATATTCCTCTAGATGTTCATTTAGAAAAGCGGTTTTGACATCCATTTGCCAAATCTCATAGTCATAATATGCGGCTATGGCAAACAATATCCTAATAGACTTTAGCATTGCCTCCGGCGAAAAGGTCTCATCATAATCAACCCCTTGAGTTTGAGTAAAACCCTTTGCTACAAGTATTGATTTATAAGTCTCCAAGTTTCCATGCATATCGGTTTTCTTATTGAAAACCCAATTACTTCCAACAAGTTTGGAATTAATAGGTGGTACAACCAAATCCCATACTTGGTTGTCATGCATGGATTGCATCTCAACGTTCATGGCTTCAAGCCATTTGTCACAATTAGATTGTGACATTGCATCATGGTATGTGGCGGGTTCATCCGAATCTACCACATAGAATCTATCCATGAAAAATCCAAATCTATCGGGCGGATTACTAATTATACCAAATTTGCGAACCTTTTGTGTGTCTTGATCAACCATTTGATCATTCTCAACAACATCTTGTTGATTGCTAGTATCAACCAAACGTGTATCGGCCTGTGGTTCTCGATCCTCCTCGAGTTCCACTGTTCTACTAGTTCCTTGCATAAGGAACGTTAGTTTCCAAGAACTCGGCCTTTCGAGCAATAAACACCTTTTGCTCTGTTGGTTTGTAGAAATAATATCCCATAGAGTTTTTGGGGTATCCTACAAAGATAAACTTAGTGGATCGGCTTTCATGTTTGTTTTGGGTGTTATGCTTAACATAAGCCTCACAACCCCAAACCTTTATATATGATAATGATGGAACCCTTCCATGCCATATTTCAAAAGGTGTCTTGTCCACTTCCTTGGTTGGTGCAATATTTAGAATTCGGGCTGCCGAGAGCAATGCGAAACCCCAAAAAGATAGAGGCAATGTGCTTCTAGCCATCATAGATCGAACAATATCCAATAGAGTTCGATTCCTCCTTTCGAACACACCATTATGTTGTGGTATTCCAGGTGGAGTAAGTTGTGAGATGATCCCACATCTCCTAAGATGATCTAGAAAAACATTATCAAGGTATTCACCTCCTCTATCCGAACGAAGTACTTTGATTGTTTTATTGAGTTGATTTTCAACTTCATTTTGGAAGACTTTGAACATTTCAAAGGCTTCATCTTTGAGTCATAACAAGTACACATACCCAAAACGACCATAATCATCGATAAAGGTAATGAAGTATCTCTCACCATTCCTTGTCATTGCCTTAAAAGGACCAGAAACATCCAAATGTATGATACCTAATAAGTCTTTTGCCCTTTCGTTGGTTCCAGTAAAGGGTTCGTTGGTCATCTTTCCTTGTAAACAAGATACACACTTATCAAATGAATCATCATTTGATTCCAAAAGACCATTCTTTTGAAGTGTATGTATGCGATCTTTGTTTATGTGACCAAGGCAACAATGCCAAAGATAAGTCTGACTCAAATCCATTTTGAGTTTCTTAGTGCTAGATTGGTACAACAATTTATCAATAGATGTATTATCAAGAACTAATTCATAAATGCCATTGGTATCACTTTAAAATAAAAGAATCATTCATGAAAACATAAATACCATCGTTTACAAACTTTTAATCATAACCAAAAATTGTCTTAATAAAGAAACGGAGATAATATTCCTAGTCAAACTAGGGGCATACAAATTTTTTTCAAAATAACTTCCAAACCATTTGGAAGCTTCAAAACTTAATCTCATCGGGCTTGGACGTCAACCTTTGCTCCATTTCCCATGAAGAGACTTATATCTCCTTTCTTGAAGTCATTTCTTCTTTTAAACTCCTGCAATTCATTGCAGATATGAGTTCCACATCTGGTATCCAATACCCATGTGTTAGAATAAATAATACTAAGATCAATGTGGATCATGAAAGTTTTACATGAGGTTTGACCCGCATCCCTCATCCAATGTCCTATCTCACCACAACCAAATCACGGATCCTCTGAGCTAACGTTTAGTTTCTTCGGTTAGGGTGGTTCCCCTTTTGCGTTCCCTTTGAACTTACCCTTGACGTGTCATTACCATTTTCTACCTTTGCTTTAGGTTCCGGGCGATGCCTCTTCTTATTGCCACCTTCATTGATCATGAGAACCGGTAAAACCCTTTTACCTATTCCTGCCTCGGTCGTCTTGAGCGTTGCGTGAAGCTCACCAATGCTCTTGTTCCATCCATTCTTGTTATAATTCATAACAAAAGTCTCAAACCTTTTGGTTAGGCCATTTAGGTTCATATCTGTGGCTAACTCTTTTGAGACGGGACAATTTAGCCGTTCATTTTGATCAATGTGGCTTTTCGTCTTAAGCACATAAGATGAAACGGATTGGGTTTCTTTCATATGACATGTGTCACACCCCGACTAGGGGTCTGGACATGAAGATTGAATACCAACTTAAACATAGCGGAAATAAATAACAAATTCATATTAAGACACTAGGTCAATGTTTCAATCAAATGTACAATACAATTACAAAGCTAGAAATTCTACTACAATCTAACTAGGTGAAAACGCTCTACTATCCAAACTGCCAAAAGCAATCCTCGACTTTCTAGTAGAAATTCTACTAGAAATTCTGTACGGTTCGACGTAAGTCTTCTAAAAGGATCTTCTATCCCCAACTAGCTCTTGTATAAGGCTCTAAATCTCCGTATTCGAATAAAATGTACTCGAATACATGCTTAAAATAATTGGGTCAACTAAAAAGTTGGTGAGTTCATGAGTTTAATTTGTAAAAACATATATATAAAAATGATCTAAATAGTATGATGCACATTAAACAAGTTCAGAATCAAACCTGTGTCCACGACCTGTGAACATCTAAATTATATATACCCCTTACCCATACCCCTTATTGTTATGGGTCAAATTTACTTATGTCTGCCAACATAAGATACAAAATTGCGCCAATATATGTCACAAGATAACTATTATATCATTCAGTGGGAGGTCGTCCATGATATAGGCCCACTGTGTGCGGCGGTCTTCCCCTGATAGTACTACCCATATATCCCGTGGCTCCTAATGGAGTTAATGATTGTGCTACAAAGTCGAGGATTGCTTTTGGCAGCTAAATTGGTCTTGATTAATAATACACCAGTAAGTTTAAAAACATATACAAACATTTATCGACCTAATAATTTAAGAAAAAGGGTAGTGCATGAACTCATCTGGGTCTATGCGTGAAGACAATACCGTTAAAGAAATCTCATTGCTATGCTGGAAATGGCTCCAACTGATTAAATCCCTAAATCCATGTAGCATGTCACTGAAAGTAATATATGTCATAGAAAGCGTGCATGTGACCTAGTTCGTATATGTTTGATGCCTTAAATAAGGTTGTTTGGGATTGTGACGGTTGATAATAAAATAAGATTTTGTATCAGTTGACTTTTGTGAACATAAACTAAGATTATATTTGTCTAGGATATATAAGTTTGTTCTTTTTGACATTTTATTCCCTAGAATATGAAAATATATCTTAAAAATAGTTCAAAAATATGGTTTTAAGTATTGGTAACTTAATATATATATATGTATACACTTTCATATTTTATAAGGTGTAAAAGTATAAAATTTTAGGTATAAGTAAAATGTGATGTTTATTAAGATGTCTCGATGCTGTAAATTTTAATAGATTTCGCATTTTCAACTCATAGTGGCGATTATAACGCTTAGGTTATCATTATAACACTTGGTCTAAATAATTTAACATCTTTCATAACATTATGCTAGAATAAAAATATAAAGTTGTTGTAAAAATTTAAAAACTATCTTGTTGTCGGTTTTATGATAAGTAACGGGTTTAAAAGTGTAAGGACAACTTAAAGATTATATTCCTCACCTTTTCTTTCACATATAACTTTTATATGTTAGAAAATCTGCAAAAAAGTAGATTGTCATACTAAATAGATTTTGTTTACGGTATTCCTACATTTGATTATTAACACATTTAAATCACAAATTTAATGGATAAAAAGTATAATACATAGTATATAACAACTTGAATGAGTTTTGTAATTATATTTAGATTATATAATGTCAAAATAAGTATATTAAAACATGGGTCGGAATAATACATAGTTTGGGTCTGTTTTGGGTTTTAACGCGTTATGATTCGGTTTTAAACGTCTCACTAACTGGTAATTCAAAAGGAGGTGATTTTGCTTTATAATATCTTAATATACCTAATTTTACTGTAACTAGGTTAGTTTCCATCATGGTTGTAAAAGTAAGCCTACAAGGCCAAGTACTCGCTGAGTAATCGCTACAAGGTATGGTGTCGAGGCGACGTTCTCTAAGTCCGCCTAGTTACTCGGAATTGGTTAAATGTGGTCAACATTAGCAAAAAAAACATATCTAGTCGGTTAAATTGGGCTGATTTTGACCTAAAAGGGTAAAACGTATCGGTTAAAAATCAGTTAAAAATTGGTCAAAGTCAGGCTAGGCGGTGTTGAGTCGGTTAGGATAACTTTTTACATTAACTATGCTTAGTTTGACATATATATAATGTCCAAAATTTAATTTCTTTGTATTTGACATGTCCGTGTACTCCCCGAGTACCCCGAGTACACCCAAATCCCCTGTCAACCGCCTAGGTCAGCCTAGCAACTTTTGCAACCTTGGTTTCAATACATCTAGGTCTATTCATGCGGTTTCGATTAGGCGATATCTTTAACATGTAACTAAACGATTTTTGAAATTTTGATCTTATGTGTATGTTTTTAAAGAATATATCTTCTAAAACAGGTTATATAGGTAATGTAAACTGGAAAATAAATATTTTTGAATATGGTATATGTATGATATCACATGTGCCATATTGTGTGTAAATTCATGATTTTCAGTGAAATAAACGTACGAACGGGATACATAATCGTTACCAATTCCTAGGGCTGCTCTAAGTAGTTTATTAGATGCTTCAAGGGAGTCCACATATTCTGTTAAAACATGGATGTGGTTCTGCGAATAGATTAGAACGGAACCTTGTGAGAATCAAAGATAGTTAGCAAGAAAACGATGATTTTGACAACGGTTTTCGGATAATACCTTGATGGAGATGAACCCTGGTCTATTTTAGGACTTCCTTGGGGTCTATTAAGGCTGATGTGAGTCAACTATGGAAGCATATGGGGCTACGATATTATGTGAAATAGGTTAGGAATGATTAGAGCTTAGATTAACACATGTGTATATTAAACTTACACAGTTTATAAGGTGCATTTAATAACCGATTTAAAGAATGCTTTAGGAACTCTTCCTTGGTTTGATCCCAGCAGAATATATGGAGGAATCAGAGGGTCTTGCGTTCTGAGTAGGCTGGGAATACAATAGGATTCGTAAGGGAACGAAGATCAAAGAATCAAATAAGATCTTTACAAGATGGACAATTAAATTCTAGGTTTACCTTGATCAGGATTTGATGAACACTCGATCATTACACCATATGGATTGATTAAAAAAAACCTCAAGGTAGTCGAAACTGCCAGGAATTAGAAGACTTAGAATTCTGGAAGGAATGTATGATATTATATAGGCATAAGATGATTGTCTGATGTGCAAAGTCATGGAACGAGCTGAGAATTGTAACAACTACGAAAATTTCATGTCAAAAATGTCAATTATTAAAAATTTAAGTGTCGGAGTGTAGTAACTAAAATAAGAAGTTGATGTAAATATATGGTTGGTAGAATATAAATAAATTATTTTAGTTTATATTAAAAACATTATTATTCAAACGCTTGGTAGAAGAAACGATTATTTGAGTCATGAGACGTTTAATCTAATGTTTAAAGAAATCAAACGTTGTTTGAGATAAATAAACAAACTGTTATCACCAACTATTAAACATATATGCTTACATATATTGTTATAGTATGATTGTTTTATATAAGAAAAATAAATAAAAATAAACAAAAACTAAGATAAATTTGAAATCAATTAATCATGTTAAAAACTAAAATATGGCTATCACATTTACATGCCACACATCTTTCTTTTGAAAGGATAATTCGCCATACTTAAATATTAATATATAAATTGGAGTATTTTTATTCATTAAGAAAAAATTTTGATGCCCATTTTTCTTTCTTTTTATATCTAGTAAATATATATAAGTGACGTGAGGTCGAAGACTCACTAAAAAATAAACTGATTACAACTATTAGATAGCGGTAAGTGGGTATCGAACACAGGGAGTTTGTGGAATTGTGTTATCAAGTAGTTATGTAATTTATCTAAATTAAACTAAATGCAAAAAGTAAATTCAAAGATTTGGTTGTTTGGTTTTGATAACAAAAAGAACTAAACAATAAACGAGTTTTAATCAATTATGCGAAAATATGCCTTCCATCGGTTTCAGGTTTCCATGAATGTTACAGTTGATGTTTAAACTGAGTTCGTGTTTATGTAAACAAATGCGATAAATGAAGATCAAGTACTTGGATTATACAACGCAAGGTGATCAATCAAAAACCAATTAGTTTATCTAACCCTAAATCCCTCCCGATTAATCTCGATTACTTAAAAACCAAGAACTGACGGTTTAGAACATAAAATCGATAAACTAATAATCTATCAATCAATACATAAACATCATAATAATGAAATCAATAAGATCAAATATTATCTCAGAAATTGATAAACATTCAACCAAACAAACATAAGAAACCTTACAATCCGAGGGAAAACACAAAGGAATTTAACCACACATGTTTCGGTTCATCATTCCTTCAATTATAATTTGCATAAGAATAAAAAACAAGTCTTTAATGATTACCACACTCAAAATATTGTTCTTGCACTCCAAAATCGCCTCTTGGCTGCTCTAGGGTGAAAAGATATCATAAAAATCCCAAAGATCGTCCAAAAATACATAAAAAATAGCAGTTACGAATTGCAGTTACGCGTCCACCGTAAGCTACGTTGGCCACCGTAGCTTACGGTGGCTAGTGTCTGCCTTACGGCAGCTAAAATTCTCCAACCCCATCGTAGCTTACGGTGGGTACCGTAAGCTACGGTGGTCTTCACATCAACTTCTTGTTTTCTTGATATTTTCTTCGTTCCAAGTCCGTTTTCGCCACCGTTTTCGCCTACGCTCTCGTAGTTCCATCATCTAGCTTCTAATACCTGCCATTACACGAGTAAACGTAGTTATCTAATTCAACCAAATAAACCAACTAAGCGTATGAATATTAATGAAGTTAAACCACTTAAGGGTTGTCTCATGGACCACCCGTCACATTCCCACACTTACACGTTGCTTGCCCTCAAGCAACAACCCACACAGACTCGTTATTATTTTCAACTAGTATCCACTAATCTTACCACAAATCCGGTTCGGTCAAGGTCCCAAGTCATATCCTATTCCCTTGTTTTTATCGGGTGCACTAGTTCAAAATTGATAACCCACAAAATAATTTGATGCTACAATTTAAAACTAAGGAACCGCCCAAACGAGTGTACTTTGTTTCCGGTTAGGGCACACATGATCACACCCCTCATAATATAACATCTCTCATCTCGGTTTAATATATGGACCAACATAAAATGTGCTAGTATCTCTCTGCCCTCACTACCAAGTATGAACACAATGTAATAAGCTTGGAAGTAAGTCATATCTCCACCCATTACCCACCGGTTGCATAGAGAATAGAACTAAGGGTTTTGTTGTGGCTTAGGTTAAGGTGTGGAAGCGGATTTATTTAGTGACTTATGGTGGATGAAACCCAATTTATTCAACAAACAGACCACTCACTCACAATTATTTACAAACGATACTACTCAAACATCGACTCTTTTTGAGCTTTTCTTTGATTTTCCAACTTTTTTTAACACAAATACTAACATTAATATATACAAACAACTGACCCGAGACATACGTACATTGTGTACTATGCTCGACAAACAACTTATATACAACTCTTAACATACCGGGTTTCATCCACAGGGTTAAAACAAAAGGCCAAGGCTAACACGGCTTATAATGTGGGTTAAAAAGAGCAAAGAAAAATGTAAGGCAGAGATTTTTTTTTTTTTTTTTTTTTTTTGTAAAGGCTATATGGGTTTTCTAAAGTCCTATTTCTCCATACAGGTGGTGGTATTAAGATCTCGAAATGCATGAGACAAACAAGTTCTAGATATCATGTGCATACCGGTTACTCTCTATAATGGCACTCATATTACATGTGTATATACTATATATTATATGTGTATTATATATAAAGCAAATCTCACACACGTACCAGAGGAATTAGGCTGCCGATATGAAACATGTGTATCCGTCCCCATGACTCGTTATCCCCATCTAAACTGTCCATTTTAATTTTCCCCCTTTTTTTAAAAAACAAACAACTAGGCACATGTTATTTAAGGAATTGTGACCATGAAAAGGGACCCAAAACTTCACCCCGCCATCTTACCGCTTTCCGGTTTCATTAAAACATTTTTATTTTTTTTCAAAACAAACAAAAACAAACGAAAATTTTTCATCATCCCCACACTTGGGATACATTGTCCCCAATGTACGGTTTTTAGAAAAATAAAACAAACTACTTAAAATAACACACAACCCTCTTTTCAACACAACCCATAATACTTAATCAAAAGTATTATGTCCACCACCCATCCACCCAAACAAATAAAAGCACAAAAGATAACTTATACAAAACTATACAAAATGATGTTCACCTAATAACACGAGATTCGATCAGAAGAAGGGCGGTAGGGCCGGCCCGAAAATGGACGTCATCACATCGTTGAACTCACCAAATCCAAATGCATCTTGACCATCACCACCTTGCTCACCTCCTTGTTGTTGCGAGGTGCTTTGACTTGAACCTTGATTGGGATCCACCCACCTAGAATGATGCAATGGTGGTGTAGGGTATGACACACTACCATCATATGGTGGCAAAGTGGTGTAATCCACATATGGCGGGTCGGCCACAACCGGCTGTCCCGTATGCCACGCGTCATGCATCCGACGCTGACGATCATCAAGGTATCGGCTGTTCATGTCATCTTCAAGGGCATATGCATGGGTGCGATTCCACTGCTCTTGTCGATCATCACTCTGCTTTAATGCCCTTTCCATGCTTGTACCCATGAAGGTTTGTTGATAAAAAATGGTTTGGGAATATTCGGGCCAATTCACAAACGTAGGCGGTCTTTGGATTTCGACAACCTCTTGCATCGTTCCCTGGTGAGCCCAGTTCGAATCATACGACCTTCGTGCATAATCAAATGCACTTCCCACATAACCGGATTGCATCACCGGTTGCCTTCCATCCCCACTCGGTCCCGCTTGATCCACATTCATATGAGTTACATTTGGATCATCATGATATGCCTCATCTCCACTCATCTCTTCTTCACTTTCCAGGTCATCCGCTTTACCCGCAATTAATGGTCTTGCATCTTCCTTCAACACTCTCCATCTTCTCCCATCACTCTTCAATTTATGGTACCGTTTGGATTGGGTATATACCCAACCCGACCTCAAATGTGTGATGTCGAAGGGTTTAAACTTTTTGTAAGACCCCCTATCACCCGTCTGAATAGCACCATATTTCTTCAACAATGCCGTTATTAATCGACAATGCGGTATGATCTTCCGGTCCACACTGTTTCGGCTAATCCACACGTTACACATGACCAAAAATCGGTATGAAATAAGCGGTGAACCATGTAACAACGTGTATAATATTGGAACTTCGGGATATCGTACCTCGACCCTGTCACCCCGACGCGGAATGACGTTATTGATGCTAATCATTAACATCAATTTTGCTTCCATCTTCAAATTTTTTCGGTACAATTTCCCGGCGTATGTCCCGGGCAAAAACAAATCATCTAACATAGTGTTCCACATCGGGTGCTTCTCGGGAAACAAATACAAATCATCCAAATCCAGGTACTTATACTGATTTTGCGGTTTACTATCAAACTTTGCTACCCGTCTCAAACTATCCAACGAAATTTCCACTTGAACCCCATTCACAGTACCAATCAACTTGTCCTTTGATGGATGGTCATCTGCAACCTTCCGTAGAGTGGCCATCCATTCTTGAATTTCCGAATCGAACAGGTTAGTTGACTCCTTGTCATGACATTTCAGAGCTGCTTCCCAACCCAATGCTCTGAATTTAGCGGTAACCCCAAATGGACCAAATTCTTATTCTTTAACTTCTTTCTCGTAAATAAGCGCATCAGTTCGCTGCCGTAATGTGTTCATTTGATCATGGAAGAGCTCCGCTTGCCATTCTTGAGGCTGATCTGCCAAAGACCCTGACCTCCAAATTGGCTTTTCCCTTATTTGATCATCTTTCTCCTCACTTTCCGGGTCATCCCTTTGAAGAACTAACCTTGTTCTTTTCGGTTGGTCAGCCGGGTTACTTGAAGACCCAACCGGTTCCTTTCCTTTTCTACCCATTCTAAACAAAACAACAAAAGAGCAAGTTAATCACTTTTCAACCTTGAACATCCCCACACTTGCTTGACATTATGAATGAAGATGTTACTTAGACCTATTATTCAACTATTCCAACAATTTCACAAAATTTTGACATTATGTCCACTAAATGACCAATAATATGCCCATAATTATGTTTCAAATCATACTAATCATATTCAATCATAACCCATTCAAACTCATTATTCAACAATTCAACAATTCAAGCAAGTGTGGGTGTAGAAATAATTATGAACAACTTACAATTCCATTGCAATACACCATCAAGAATGATAATAGATTACATACCTTGTTGTTGTAGAAGAAGGCTTCAAAATACACTAAAACCCAAAAAAATTTCGGACTTGGTTGTCCAAAATCGTCCAGCAAAACGAAAGATTTTCACAAATACAATGGTAAAATTGAAACCCTTGTGAGATTCTAGCCAATTTAGACCCAAATAACACTTGATTTGGTTGAGAGATGAGAAAGTTATGAAGGTAGATTGAAGAGTTAGGGTTTTGAAGGTTTGGAGATAAAGAAGATGATATTGGTGAAATATGTGGTGAAAGAGATGTGTGGTGAATGTTAAATGTGAAAATAAATATATATTTTTTTTATAAAAAAAAACCCGGTCCCGCTCGCAGCTCAAGGCTCCACCGTAAGCTACGGTGTCCACAGTAGCCTACGGTGGCCTTGATTCACAAAATCTCACCATACAACAGTTAGTGGCCAGCGTTAGGTCTTTTCTCCCCACCGTAGCCTATGGTAGGTACTGTAGGTTACGGTGGACCTGTAGGTTTAATTTTTTTTTTAAATGGACCAAAATAACCAACAATATTAAAGAAAAACATATTTACCAAATTAAAATAAGTTAAAAATAAAATTAACCTACCCCCCATGAAAAACCCGAGTTGTCCCCAACACGGTATAAATATCGCAAGGACTTCCCCACACTTGATTTGGACAACTCCAAAGCGAAGAAGCTAATTTTTTAAAACCAATTTCAAATAAAAACTAATTTAATCTATACTAAAATATACAACATACCTTGGCCTCTTAATTTGTTTCATCGTCCGGTGAGCTTAAAACGAAACTCACCTTGTCACCTTCAAGCACATTAAGATCCTTATCTTCTAGGTATGGTTTGAGGCGATGACCATTCACCACTTGTTTCGTTTGATATTGCATATCTTCAATCTCCACATCACCAAACTTCCCTACTCTTGTGATGACGTACGGACCCATCCACTTGCTTTTTAGCTTCCCGGGAAACAATTTGAGTCTCAAATTGTACAACCATACTTTTTGTCCAACTTCAAATGTTCTCTTTCGTATCTTCGCATAATGCACTCTTTTTAACTTTTCTTTATACGCCGAGGAACATTCATACGCTTCGTCTCGGATTTCCTCTAGTTCGCTCAACTTCAACTTCCTTAACTTTCCGACTTCATGATAATCCATATTAACACTCTTAAGTGCCCATAATGCCCGGTGAGCCAACTCCATTGGTAAATGGCACCCCATTCCATACACTAACCGGTAAGGAGTAGTACCAATCGGTGTCTTATAAGTTGTTCGATATGCCCATAATGCATTGTCCAACTTAACCGACCAATCTTTACTATCCACCCGAACTGTTTTCAACAAAATTTCCTTAATTTGGCGATTGGACACTTCAACTTGGTCACTCGTTTGAGGATGATATGGTGTTGCAATTCGATGATTAACACCATAACGTTTCAACAACTTACTAAACGTGAAGTTCTTGAAGTGCAATCCACCATCACTTATAATCACTCTTGGTATACCGAATCTCGAGAAAATGTTAGTTTGTACAAACTTACAAACCACAGAATGATCATTAGTTCTTGTTGCAATCGCTTCAACCCATTTCGACACATAATCAACCGCAACAAGAATGTACAAGTACCCATATGAGTTCGGAAACGGGCCCATAAAGTCTATGCCCCAAACGTCAAAAATGTCAACCACGAAAATGGGTTGTAAAGGCATTTCATTCCGTTTCGAGATACTACCCAACTTTTGACAACTCAAGCAATGTCAGGCATATTCGCTTGTATCTTTAAAAATTGTGGGCCAATAAAACCCACATTGAAGCACCCGGTAACCCGTCTTTTGACCGCTAAAATGACCTCCACACGCCGATGCATGTGCATGAGTCAAAATCTCCCGTACTTCAGAATCGGGAATACACCTCCTTATCATTTGATCCGAACCAATTTTGAACAAGTCCGGTTCATCCCAAATATATTGTTTCACTTGGGCCATGAACCGTTGTTTTCTTTTCTTCACCCAATGACTAGGAATAGACCCCGTTGCTAAATAGTTCACAAAGTGGGCATAGCACGGGGCGGTTAACACGGCTAACAATTGTTCGTCGGGAAACCGTTCGTTTATCTCCATCGGGTCATCGACACATTAAAGTGGAATCCGAGACAAGTGATCCGCCACTACATTCTCACAACCTTTCTTGTCCCGGATTTCAAGATCGAATCATTGCAACAATAACACCCGTCTAATCAAACGCGGTTTCGCGTCTTTCTTTTCCATCAAATACCTGACCGCACTATGAACCGAGTATACCACAACTTTACTTCCCAAAATATATGACCGAAATTTATCCAAGGCGTACACCACCGCAAGTAACTCTTTTTCGGTAGTGGTGTAATTTAATTGCACCTCGGATAAAGTTTTGCTTACATAGTATATTACCACCGGCTTCTTCTCTACTCGTTGACCCAATACCTCTCCAACCGTGCTATCACTAGCATCACAAATTATCTCAAACGGGCTTGACCAATCCGGTGATTGTAGAATGGGTGCTTGTACCAACTTCTCCTTCAAACTGTCAAAAGCTTGCAAACATTCATCAGTAAACTCAAAGGGGACATCCTTCAATAAGAGATTACATAAAGGTTTCGAAATTTCATTAAAACCTTTAATGAATCTCCTATAAAATCCGGCATGTGCCAAAAACGATCTCACCCCTTTAACATTTTCCGGGGGTGGTAAAGATGAAATTACTTTTATTTTAGCTTGGTCAACTTCCATTCCCCTACTTGAAACCACATGACCTAACACAATGCCCTCTTGCACCATGAAATGACTTTTTTCCCAACTCAACACCAAGTTTGTCTCAACACATCGTTTTAAAACTTTTTCTAAATCAACGAGACACGACTCGAATGTTGAGCAAAAAATAGAAATATCGTCCATAAAAACTTCAAGTGATTCCCCAACCATGTCAGAAAAAATGCTCATCATGCATCTTTGAAAAGTAGCCGGGGCATTACACAATCCAAATGGCATTCGCCTAAAGGCAAAAGTACCATATGGACATGTGAAGGTGGTCTTATGTTGGTTATCTGGATGAATTGCAATTTGATTGTAAATATCCATCCAAAAAACAATAATATTTTTGACCCAAAAGTTTTTCAACTATTTGGTCAATGAATGGTAGTGGAAAATGGTCTTTTGCGGTTGCATTATTTAATTTTCGATAATCGATGCACACTCGCCACCCGGTTACCGGTCGGGTGGCGATTTGTTCACCATTATCTCCTTTTATTACCTGGATGCCGGCTTTCTTGGGCACTACCTGTGTCGGGCTCACCCATACACTGTCTGAAATGGGATAAATGATACCCGCATCCAACCATTTGATAACCTCCTTTTTCACCACTTCCCGCAACTTCGGGTTCAACCGTCTTTGAGTTTCCCTTATGGGTTTAGCCTCCTCATCATTAATTATTTTATGCATAACAATGGAAGGACTAATACCCTATAAATCCGCCAACGTCCATCCAATACCAGCCTTATGTGCTCCCAACACTTTTACCAACGCCCTTTCTTGTTCTTCCTCCAAGTTAGAAGCAATGATAACCGGAAGAGTTTCATTATCCCTTAAAAATGCATACTTCAAGTGACTTGGGAGTTCCTTCAATTCAACCTTTGGTGGACACTCCAAAGACGGCTTTGTGTCCGAATTGATCTCCGTTGGAAAATTCTCAAATTGATGTGTCCATGGTGGCATTCCCTCTAGCATAGCTAAGACATCCTGTTTTTGTTCTTCCATCCTTAAAGCACAGACGTGTACCAGTTCAGAATCATCACAAATACAAGCTTCTACACAATCTTCATCATATTCATGAGGAATAAAATGGTCCACCAAATCTGCCATAAAACATTCTTCACCACTGAAAGAATTAGAAACGTTAGTAAAAACATTAAGGCGCATTTTACGATTACCAAATGCCATATAAACGGTACCAAATCTGCAATCAATGATTGCATGAGCAGTGTTCAAAAATGGTCGACCTAAGATAACATTTTGTTGTTGACTTGGGTCACCCGAAGAATAGTCTAACACCAAAAAGTCCACAGGATAGTAAAAATCTTCCACTTTCACAATAACATCTCGCACGATTCCACGCGGAAGTTTATGAGACAAATCCGCCAATACAACCGTCGTCTCAAAACGTTTTAAAGGACCAAAGTCATATTGGTCATATAAACCCCCCGGGAGAATGCTTACTCCGGCCCCAAGATCTCGTAACGCCCTAGACATTTGAAAATCGTGTACTTGAATATTAATTAAGGGCGTTCCCGGATCTTGAAGCTTAGGAGGAAGGTCTCCTTTTAAAACGCACTTACCCGCTCAGTTAAATCCACTCGTTTAGGCACTTTTTATTGCCTCTTTTGAGTGCATAGATCTTTTAAAAACTTAGCATACGCGGGCACTTGTTTTATTGCCTCAAGTAAAGGTAAATTTACCTTTACTTGCTTAAATACTTCCCACATCTCTTCTTTTTGAGGACCCCTTCTAGAAATGATGTTTTTCTTACCCGGGTCAAGTAAAGCCGAGGGAAATGGAACCGCATTTCGTTCCACTTCCTTATTTTTATCTTTTAAATTTGAAGTTTGACCCGGAGTTTGTAACGGTTTTTCAAAAGTGACATTTTTAGTGGTTTATTTGTTACAATTTCATCATCATTTTCATTACCTGTAATATCCTCAACTTCCCATCAACCACACCCTGTGATAAATCTTTTTTATATTCTTTACCACTTCTTAAAACACTAACGTGGTTAATAGGAACATTACGAGAAGAGTTATAAGAAGGATTTACCTTTGTGTCGCTTGGCAATTGACCTTTATTCTTCTTCAACTCGGACACTTCAGTTGCGAGTTGACCTATTTGTGTGGTCAAAGATTGGATGGCCTTATCTCTTACTTCATCCTTTTGCATTCGCGCCTCATCCAATTGATTTCTTCGTTGCATGTCTTGTTGCATTAACTTCAACATGTCCATAACCTCATTACCACTCGAAGAACTTTGACCCGTTGACCCGCTTTGACCGCCACCCCCCCCTTGACCTTGAAATCCTTGATTATTCCCGCCATGATAATTGCCTTGGTTATTATATTGTTGGTGAGGGACATAGTTACTTTGACTTCATTGAAAATTCGGGTTAGATTTAATGGCCGGATTTCCATAACGAAAATTAGGGTGATTTCTTAATCTAGGGTGGTAGGTGTTGGAGTTCATGTTGTAATTCCTACCACCTCCCCCTTGCAGTGCATTTACCTCTTCCACCGGTGCTTGACCTACCGTACATACCTCCGTTGCATGTCCCAATTCGTTACAATTTGTACAAACATTGTTGACTTGATTAGTGGTTTGTACATTTCCTTCTTCCACGGCTTGCACTTGCGGTCTACCAATCGCCGGTCTCGCTCTTCTACCGGTTTTAGCCTTTCTCTTTGAAGTAACCGCCATTTGTTCCAAATATGCCCAATCGTCTTGTTCATAATTGGTACCAAATGTACCATTAGTAATCGACCGCAAATCCCGTTCATCCTCCATACTCAAACCCTCATGAAATGCATTCAACAACTCCCATAAAGCAATACCGTGATGAGGACAATTCTTGATCATTATGTTAAACCTCTCGAATGCTTCATGAAACATTTCCCCCGATTGTTGTTGGAAGGTTCTCAAACTTCTTCTTGCATCATTGGTCTTTTGGGCCGTGTAAAATTCTTCTAAAAGTCTTTGTTGCATTTCAACCCAAGTATAAACAGACGCTGAAGGCAAAGTATAAAACCATCTCTTTGCCTTGTCTTCCAATGAGAACTAAAATAAAACCAACTTCACTTCATCCGATGTAAAACCTTGACCCCCAATTGTGTTGCAAATGGAGTCATATGCCTCCAAGTGGAAGTAAGGTTCCTCCGTTGCTAGACGTTTATACTTCGGAAGACTTTGAAGTGAATTTGTTCTTACTTCAAATGTCCTCCCTTGATTATTGAGAGAGATAACCACCGGAGACGAATTATTAGTAATTATGGGTCGGAAATGGGCTTCAATCCCCCTCACCATCTCTCTTTCATGCCTTCTTGGTACCCCCATTGGTACTCTTGGTTGACCCATTTGCCTGTAAACGGGCCTTGGCTGCGCAAACTGTTGTTGAAACTGTGGTTGGGGCATTTGTGGTTGAAATTGTGGATCTTGAGGTTGCCCTTGCGGTTGTTGAATAATTGGTGGCGGAACTTGTTGATTCACAACAACCGGTGGTTGTTGTTGAATCGGTGGTGGTTTCACGTTTTGTTGGACAATTACCGGTTGTTGTTGAGGCGGTTGTTGAACAACCGATGGTGTTTGTCTATTAAACCCTTGCACCGATTCCGGATGTTGCCATTGACCATATGCCAAATTTATTGGATTTACCCTTTGACTTCCATCACCTCCTGTGTAGTAACCTTCCACTTCATACCCCTCGAATTCATTGTCAAACCCATATCCATATCCCTCACCTTGTGATCTTGAATGTTGCATAAACTGTTGGGGTTGGTATTGGTAGTTTGATTGTGATTGTTGAAAGGGTGGTGGTGGTTGATATTGTTGAGATGATCATGACGCACAAAAGGTGGAAAAAAGGTTGGTAATAGGTGGCAATGTGGATGATGTTGCATAGGTGAATTGAGCACTTATGGGTTCAGTTGTGGGTGGTGGTTGAAGTTCACTTGATGCTGTTTGTATATTAGTAGTGATTGGTGGAGGTGGATTTGGTGGAGGTGTAGTCGGAACAGGTTTACCCGAAGTGGGAACTGGTGAATCCATGTTGCTGTTTGATGTGGTTGGAGAACCCACGAGCTTGTTCTCTCTAAGTAGAACTCGGTTTCTTCGAAGCGTTCTGTCAATTTCGGGATCGATTACTAGTGGTGATGACTTGTTGGATCTTCTAGTATGCATACACCCGTAGGTACCTGCACACTAACACAACCAGCGTAAAACCAAAAATAACAAACAAAAACTACTAATTAACACACATTTCGCACTACTCCCCGGCAACGGCGCCATAATTTGACGTGAGGTCGAAGACTCACTCAAAAATAAACCGATTACAACTATTAGATAGCGGTAAGAGGGTATCGAACACAGGGAGTTTGTGGAATTGTGTTATCAAGTAGTTATGTAATTTATCTAAATTAAATTAAATGCAAAAAGTAAATTCAAAGATTTGGTTGTTTGGTTTTGATAACAAAAAGAACTAAACAATAAACGAGTTTTATCAATTATGCGAAAATATGCCTTCCCTCGGTTTCAGGTTTCCATGAATGTTACAGTTGATGTTTAAACTGAGTTCGTGTTTATGTAAACGAATGCGATAAATGAAGATCAAGTACTTGTATTATAAAACGCAAGGTGATCAATCAAAAACCAATTAGTTTATCTAACCCTAAATCCCTCCCGATTTATCTCGATTACTTAAAAACCAAGAGCTGACGGTTTAGAACATAAAATCGATAAACTAATAATCTATCAATCAATACATGAACATCATAATAATGAAATCAATAAGAACAAATATTATCTCAGAAATTGATAAACATTCAACCAAACAAACATAAGAAACCTTACAATCCGAGGGAAAACACAAAGGAATTTTGCCACACATGTTTCGGTTCATCATTCCTTCAATTATAATTTGCATAAGAATAAAAAACGAGTCTTTAATGATTACCACACTCAAAATATTGTTCTTGAACTCTAAAATCGCCTCTTGGCTGCTCTAGGGTGAAAAGATAACATAAAAATCCCAAAGATCGTCCAAAAATACATAAAAATAGCAGTTACGAATTGCAGTTACGCGTCCACCGTAAGCTGCGGTGGCCACCGTAGCTTACGGTGGCTTCCAAAAACCCGACGGTGGCTAGTGTCTGCCTTACGGCAGCTAAAATTCTCCAACCCCACCGTAGCTTACGGTGGGTACCGTAAGCTACGGTGGTCTTCACACCAACTTCTTGTTTTCTTGATATTTTCTTCGTTCCAAGTCTGTTTTCGCCACCGTTTTCGCCTACGATCTCGTAGTTCCAGCATCTAGCTTCTAATACCTGCCATTACACGAGTAAACGTAGTTATCTAATTCAACCAAATAAACCAACTAAGTGCATGATTATTAACGAACTTAAACCACTTAAGGGTTGTCCCATGGACCACCCGTCAATAAGCATACACAAAGCTTTCAAAGAAATGCTAATTAAGTTCGGGTGAAGCCACGTAGCTAGAAAATGAGTCGTCTTATTTCCCATTTTGTATATAAATATTAGCATGTGGCTTTGCATTCACCGTCATCCAAATTTAACTCTTCACATTGAAGAAATTATATGTCTAAGAATATAAGATAAAAACAATAGTCATTTAGTAGTAAGTAAGAGAGAGAAAGGGAAGAAGATGGTTGGATAGTGATTATAACGACCGATGGTTAGAGGCTGTCTCTGATGGTAACATCGGTGGTTGATCGAGGCGTAAGATGTTCATCTCTAGGATGGTTTTGGCAATGTTAATATGGGAGTTATATCCAAGTATTAGAAGTCGTAAACCGATTCTATGGTTAGATGAGGTCCGAGGTAACAAATCAAGAAGCAGAAATCAGAAAACAGGAATCAGTACCAGAAACTGATTATAAACCGAAAAAGTGAATACGCCCCTAACCTTTTACAAACTCTTTTAGAGTCAAAATGTTTGCATAGGATTTACGAATCCTTAAAACTTTGTGTTACAATAATAAGAAACGGACACTCTGATTAAGAGTATACATGTGTCTGGATCCATTCATACATGGTGACTCGGCATTTTCCTGAAGCCATGCAAATCATCAACATGTCTCCGGAAGCTTATGAGAAATGGTTTGTGTATATCATTAATTGTACAAGGTACTTTGGGTAATTTGATCCCAATGTAGTTGGGTGCCTAATGAATAGTCAGAAAGGTATTATTGTAGGTTTCACAAAGGTATTGAAAAGATTTTACAAAGAGTCAGCGTCAATAGAATTGTTGTATAACGAATTCGGTGGTATTATATGATTTCACCCATTAAAAATAAATAAATAAACAAACCCGAAAGAAGTAAAGAAATAAATAAGGAGACGAATTCACCCCAAGTCTACAACATAATTGGATGCAGATACTTAGCGGATTGATATACCACCTATCCGGATACAACCAAGGCTAGACCTAGCTGGTGTAGAAAAGCTTAGGATGCATGTATGAGTTATACAAAAGGCGATATAGCAAAAAAAAAAGTTGAAAAATAAAAAAAAATCCTCAAGAGGAAAATTTTTCGTAATGTTTCACCATATATATTTCATAATGTATTACATGGTCCATGTGTAAAATAACTTAGATAAATAATTGATAAAAAGTAAAATAAATAAAATCAAACATATAAGTTATCACGTCATTCAAAGGTTGCCATAATTTATTACATTAACACGGGTATCTATGATTAAAATAGAAATCAGTAGTCAAATTGCTTATTGAAACTAATTAAGGGTAAACTTGGTTATTAGTGTAAACATGAAAGGTAACACTTTGATCGAATTAAAAAAAAAGTAAACGTAAAAAAAAAGTAAATAGTTAATACTATTGGCCGTTGTTATTAATGGTTTACGCTATTGTTGTATTATTACCTAACATGCCAACATTAGAATTCCACATGTGTAGCAATAAATGCACGTTACAAAATGACGAGGAAAGAAAATCCTTTCATTAACTACACTAGCTAGGCTTAACCTAGAAACTGTGAACTGAACCGAGTAGACTATACTTTAGATTTCCTGAAACTTGTTGAATTAGTCATCCAACAATGAATCGAAGGTTCTTCTCAAAACCAATGAATCGAAGGTTCTCTTCAAAACGAAAGTATTATGTAAAAAAAAAGAAAAAGAAAATAAAAAGAAAAGAGAATGAAATGTTTTGCAAACTTATGACTGAACCAAGCAAATCTAGAAAACCAAGGATGCATGAGTAATCTAAAGATAGCAATATTGGTATGCAACGAGTTGGATACTCTTGACACTACAAATAAAAATAAGTAGCGAAAAATAGCATAAAAAAATTAAAGTGGCTTGCTAAATGTTACAGAAAAGAATTACTATTATATAGAAAAAGGAAATTAGAGAAACATAAGTAAACTATATGATATATTACGTAAGCGAATGTATTAAACAAATTATCTTATATAACGTTTTGAATTATGATTTGTACTATCATATCAAAGTAAGAATGAGAAAATCTAATGTGGATCTTACCTGTAATATGTTACAAGATATTACTTAAAATAATATTATACTCGGATAAAATAAATTGACAATTACACTTGATATCATGTAACTGTGAATTTATAATTATATGTGTATAATAACAAAACTCATTACGTCAATTGTCAGGCCCCTGATTTCAGGTAGATCTTTACAAAATCAAGTCATAACTCACACAAATAAATGTGTCGACAAGGGAGTTAATGACGGGTTGCTATTTTTATAAAGATAACGGTTTTTTAAAGGCGGAATCAATAACCAACAGGGTTGTTGCTGATCAATAAATCAAAAGGTAACTAACACAATTAAGATTCACTTAAAAGATTTCCATTCATATAATGTTCATCATACAAAAGGTAATCGATTTAGGGTTTCTTGAAGGGAAAGCTATTTTCGTACAATTTTATCCAGCCGCCTGTTTTTCCGTCTCTCTTGAGGTGTGACCTAGTTATTCCTTTTATAGGCGTGACACCTCAGGATAGTTGTCATTCTTTCTAGAAACCCTAAATATATCGTACATACTAAAATTACATATTCAAAGTAATCCTAAGTGTAAAACAAGTCTTTCGGGTAGGCTTTGTAGAAGTAAACTTCTCCGAGTAGACTGTGTGATCTGCCTGCCTTGTTAGACTTGGTAGCCTAGAAGTGTGCCCGGGAACAGTTTTCCGGGTATGCTTTACTTAGAGTATTTTCCAAGAGAAAATACTCACCGAGTAGATGTTGGAATATCGTATGCCCGAGACACATAATTAAGTTAATGTGGCTAGTTATGTTTGATCCAAGTCGGGTCATACCCAATAACGAGTTAGACACACACCAATTATGTATTTGTTAAGATAAGATCTTTAAGACAAATACAGAACACGACACATTCAGAAAAACGGGTTTCTGAATAATTACTTGAAAGTATTAAATAATTAATTGGTTAATTTATTTATTTAAATAATTGGAATGATTATTTAACTATGTATTCTTTTATAAAATGGTTTATAAAAGATGGGGTGTTTATATATTTTATAAAGTATAAAATATATAACATAAAAAAAAAAAAAATAAATAAATAAATAAATAAAATATGTTGGGGCCGATTTTGGGTGGGCCCCACACCCCACTCACTTGGTCAAAATTGTCAACATGCAAACATAGATGGAGTATGGACTTGTATAAACATCTAATCAAGAGTGTGCATGTAAATATAATGATCAATACTTACAACACTTTCAAGTAACCTTTTCAAAAAAAACACACCCTTTCTTTCTTTTCTCTCTAGCTCACGGCCAAAGAAGGGAAAGTTCGGGTCTCGGGTTTTTCGTGTTCAAGCTTCCTAGCATAGCTCGGTGCGTGTTGGAGGCTCGGGGTATATTCCGTTCGAGGGTTTTCCTTTGAAAGTCTTGCATTCATCATCATCTTCTTCAACCATCACTAAACTCTTAAAGGGTTAAGATTGTAAGTGTTTTATATGCTTTGATAGTTTAGTTATTCCCGTATCATTTGATCCTTGCTTCGGGTTTCTAGTAAATAGATTATTGGTAATCTTGAAATGAATAAACTAGGTTGTTCATATGTTTTAGTTTGTATATCACGTTTCCGCATTAATTATAACTAGTTAAACGGTTAACTAAGTTTGTAAATTCCATAGAAACCCAACAAATGGCATCAAGAGCCGGGATACGGGATACTAAGCTTCGGGTTCTCGGTTTTTATTTTCCCCTTGAAAGATTTTATACAAAAATTAACATGCATGATATTTTTGTATTTAATCTTGCTATCGTTTTTGGCTAAGTTCAAAAAAAAAAAAAAAATATAAAAACCGGGCTAATGGGCCGAAGCCCATTTCGGGTGAAATTTGGGCCGAAGCCCATTTTTGTTATTGGGCCGGGCCCATAAGTTTTATTTGGGCCGAGCCCATGTAAGTCATTTGGGCCGAGCCCATGTAATTTTGTTTGGGCCGAGCCCAAGCAGTTTTTTAATTGGGCCGAGGCCCATAATCTTGTTATTGGGTCGAGCCCAAATGGGTTGGGCTAGGCCCGATAAAGGCAAGGGGTTTTGGAACGGGTTCCTATGACATATCGGGTTATGTTTGTTAGTACTAGACCGAGCCGTAGACCAAATGGATGTTTTGTTTGTGATTGATGGTTGTGATTGTAATTTATTATTCAAAGTATCGGTTTGTAATAATTAATTAGGGGCTATTTTGTAATTATTTATTCATATGGGCATGTAATAAATAGGTAATTTGTAATATCTTTATTTTATAGAAAAAATGTATTAGGACATTTAATTTTGTAAAATTAAAGAAGATTGCAAAGTTGGAAGTTTGGGCCTAATTGGGCCGGGTATGGTCATAATGGGTTTCACAAGCCCATTAAGGGATTCAAGCCCAAAAGGACCTAAGCCCACCAATTGAGCCCAAGTGGAAGCTTATGGAAGCTAAGGCCCAAGTTCAAGCCCAATGGATCACAACAAGGTTGAAGAAGATGCTCGAAGCATTTGGATGCGGGATCGAGTGGGAGCTACAACATCCATGTGTCATGTGTCCCTTAGGATTGGACCTAAGACACACACTTGTTTCGGCTAACAAGTGTGGTCTAACTTAGTGGCTCGTGTCTAGTATATATTGTGTGTATGCTTGTTGATTGATTGTTTGATTGTGTGGTTGTTAGATATTAGGATATCAACTCCGTCACATAGAATTAATTAACAAAGCATAAAACGGGTTCTAATAATTATCGGTAATTACGTGACACGTAGTTTAATAAAATGGAATTATTAACTAGCCGTCTCACGCCCATAATAAAAATGGTTTTATTATAAATTAGTTTTGAAAATGGTTTCAAAATCATGTTTCTAAATGCATGTTAGAACATGATTTAAAGTTTTATATCTAGAATTATTAAAACTAAAAATCCCTTTAAAATTAAGGATAATAAGTTAAACACCATCCTTTTGTATAACACTTAACATATTAGTAAGCTCTTAGTGGGAAAAAGGTCACCTAACCGCATAGAGTAAATTAACATGTTAAGGTAATATTGGCATATAAATGGGAAAAAGGTCACCTAACCATTTGTATGTTAATATTACAAGTTGATACAAGTAGGACGACTTAAATTAGAACCATGTGAAGAGGGTCACCCAAGCATGGGGTCTAATGGGTGTTGATGGGATAAACATGCCAACACGAAATATGATTTCGAACCGGTCCCATAAATTCTAGAAGTTGCAAAAGGGTTTGCAATTGTTATGAATAACTACCTTGATAAACCGACAAAGGGAAAAAGGTCACCTAACCGGAGTCGGGTTTATCGTTGGATTCTAGATTTTAATTATTAATTATATTTGGTATATATAAAAGGGTATTAATAATTAAAAGGTTAAAACACTAAAATGAACTTATTTAAAATTCTGCAGATGGCCACACACGTCGACGACAACATTATCCCTAACGTCCAAAACGTATCTCTCCGATCTATTCTCGCTAAAGACCGTCTTAACCACAATAACTTTTCGGATTGGTTCCGAAATTTAAGGATTGTTCTAAAACAAGAAAGATTATATCATGTTTTGGAAACACAAATCCCCGAAGAACCGGAAGAGGGAAGTGAGGTCGAATATATGAATTGGGTCAAACTCTCGGAAGATTCCATTCAAGTGTCATGCCTCATGTTGGCGACTATGATTCCCGAAATCCAAAAGGATTTCGAAAACCATAATGCGTACGACATGATTACTCAACTTAAGGAAATGTTCCTTAAGCAATCGAGGGTTGAAAGGTTCGAAACGGTTCGAGCCTTACATGCATGTAGAATGGATGATAGTCAACCAGTTTCATCTTATGTACTTAAGATGAAAAGTTATATTGATCGGCTCACTAAGCTCAATTGTCCCATCTCAAATGAGTTAGCAACGGATTTGATCCTTAACTCTTTGTCGAAAAGGTTCGACACTTTCGTGTTAAATTATAACATGAACGGGTGGGACAAAACCATTGGAGAACTTCACTCAATGCTTAAAACAGCCGAGGCGAGCATGGGCAAAAGGGTTTTACCCGTGTTTGCAATCAATGAAGGTAGATCCAAGAATCGATCTCAACCCAATCTTAAGGCTAAGGTAGCTAAAAGGAAGGGTCCCCCTATGCATCTTAAGGATAAGGGCAAATCACCGGTTATGGCAAAGAAACAAAAGGTTGTGGAACCAAGGGGTCATAAGGATGATCCTTGTTTTGGTTGTGGGGAGACCGGACACTGGAAACGCAATTGCCCGGTCTACCTAAAAGAGCTAAAAGACAAGAGGAATGCGGCGCATACCTCGGGTAATGTCTTTATGATTAATGTTGAGCTAAATCTTATTTCTTCTAACACATGGGTATTGGATACCGGATGTGGAACTCATATTTGCAATTGGTTGCAGGGGTTCAAAAGGAATGAAGACTTGAAGAAGGGCGAAGTGAATCTTTTCATGGGCAACGGTGCAAGAGTACACGTGGTCGCTAGAGGAGACTTCACTTTATCACTTCCAAGTGGTTTGGAAGTTGTTTTAAAAAATGTTTTGTATGCTCCTAGTTTGACTAGGAACATTATTTCTGTGCACCTTCTTAGACAATGTAACTTTGACTTTAAATTTGTAGGATCGGAAATGCATGTGTCATCTAATGGTATCTTTTATTTTAAAGCTGTACCAAACAACGGTATTTATGAATTGGTTCATGATAATACCTCAAATAGCTCATTATATCAAACTTCTACTAAAAGACTCAAAAAGGGTTTGAGTGATTCCTACATTTGGCATTGTCGCCTTGGACACATAAACAAGAATCGTATAAACACTCTCCAAAAGAATGGTCTTTTGAAAACAAACGAGTTAGGTTCGTTTGATGAGTGTGAATCTTGTATTCAAGGCAAGATGACCAAAGAGCCTTTCAAAGGTACAAATGAAAGGGCTAAGGATTTGTTAGGTATCATACATACGGATGTATGCGGACCTTTCAAGCCAACTAGTAGGAATAGTGAAAGGTACTTCATTACCTTTACCGACGATTTTAGTCGATATGGGTATGTTTATCTAATGAAACACAAACATGAAGCCTTTGAAATGTTCAAAGAATTTCAAAATGAAGTGCAAAATCAGCTCAACCGAACAATCAAGGTACTCCGCTCCGATAGAGGAGGCGAATACCTAAGTGATACCTTTCAAAGTCATCTTAGAGATTGTGGAATTATTTCAACAGCTCACTCCTCCTGGAACTCCTCAACATAACGGAGTATCCGAGAGGAGGAATCGAACACTGTTGGACATGGTTCGATCAATGATGGCACGAAGCTCACTACCGCCATCATTTTGGGGATATGCGCTACTCACAGCGGCTCGTATTTTGAATATGGCCCCGACCAAAAAGGTGGATCGAATACCCTATGAAGTGTGGCATGGAAAGGTTCCATCCTTTTCATATTTAAGGATATGGGGATGCATAGTTTATGTTAAACGTGACACCCCAAATAAGCTTGAGGCTCGATCCTTCAGGTGTGTCTTCATAGGATACCCAAAGGATGATATAGGATATATATTCTATGATCCTAGTGAACAAAGAGTGTTTGTTTCACGCAAAGGATACTTCTTAGAAACTAGGTTCCTTATGGAAGGACCTAGTGAAAAGAGAGTGGAACTTGAAGAGGTTCAAGAATCACTGGATGATACACAGTTGGTCGATACTAGCTTTCAACACGAGGATGTTGAAGATGATCAAATGGTTGATCATACGCACGTTGCTCGCAGATCTAGTAGGGTTAGTCAACCTCCCAAGAGATATGGATTTCTTGTGGATGATTGCTACTTGATTGATTCGGATGAACCGATCTCCTACAAAGATGCTATGTCACAACCTGATTGTGACAAATGGCTTGAAGCCATGAGCGCCGAGATGCAATCCATGCACGATAACCAAGTTTGGGAATTGGTTGATCGTCCACTTAACTCCAAACTGGTTGGATGTAAGTGGGTCTTCAAAAAGAAGACCGATATGCATGGAAATTTAGATACTTACAAAGCTCGACTTGTCGCAAAAGGTTTCACGCAAACTCAAGGGATTGATTATGATGAAACCTTCTCGCCAGTCGCGATGCTTAAGTCGATCAGGATATTGTTTGCCATTGCAGCTCATTTTGATTATGAGATATGGCAAATGGATGTCAAGACCGCTTTTCTAAATGGATATCTTGAGGAAGATGTCCATATGGTTCAGCCTGAAGGTTTTGTCGATCCATCTAATCCTGATAAAGTTTGTAAGTTAAGGAAATCAATCTACGGATTGAAACAAGCATCACGGATGTGGAATCATCGTTTTAATGAAGAAATCAAAGCGTTTGGTTTCGTCCAAAACGGTGATGAGGCATGTGTGTATAAATGGGCTAGTGGGAGTATAATCATTTTCCTTATTTTGTATGTCGATGATATACTTTTATTTGGAAATGATATACCAAGTATGGAAAACGTTAAAACGTGGTTAAGTAGTCGTTTCTCAATTAAGGATCTTGGAGAAGCGACATATATCTTGGGAATAAAAGTCTATAGGGATAGACAAAGGAAATTGATCGGACTCAATCAAAGTGCGTACATTGATAAAATCCTAAAGAGGTTTAGGATGGAAAACTCTAAGAAAGGTTTGGTGCCTATTCCTAGAGGAACCGTATTAAGCTCATCCCAAAGTCCTAGCTCTAAGGAAGAGCAGGATAGGATGAAGCATGTTCCTTATGCTTCGGCAATAGGATCTATTATGTATGCAATGATGTGCACTAGACCGGATGTCTCGTATGCTTTAAGCATAACAAGTAGATACCAGCACAACCCAGGTGACAGTCATTGGATGGCTGTCAAGAATATATTAAAATACCTTAGAAGGACTAAGGATATGTTTTTAATATATGGGTCTGGTGAGGAGGAACTCGTCGTAAAGGGTTACGTGGATGCGAGTTTCCAAACTGACCGAGATGATTCTCGGTCACAGTCGGGATATGTTTTCATCTTAAATGGAGGCGCTGTCTCTTGGAAGAGTTCGAAGCAGGATGTTGTCGCGTTATCCACTACAGAATCTGAGTACATCGCCGCTTCAATGGCAGCCCAAGAGGCTGCATGGATGAAAAAGTTCATCATGGATCTAGGGATTATCTCTTCCATTCAGGAGCCCCTAGAGATATTCTGTGACAATGAGGGTGCTATTGCACAGATCAAGGAGCCTCGTGCTCATCAGAAAACGAGGCACATTGAGCGCAGATTCAACTACATAAGGGATGAAGTTGAAAAGAGAAAAATATGTATTCATAAAGTTCATACCGATCAAAATATTGCGGACCCACTCACGAAGCTCCTCGATAGGCCAAAGCATGAGGGTCATGTTTGTGCATTAGGACTTCGGTATTCTAGTGAGTGGATTTAATCCGTGTTTAGTGTTTGTTTAAGAACGAATGTAATGGGTATCTCATGAAATTAATTAAGTTTTAATTATTAAATGAGTTATGTTCTATTTTTGCATGTTTAATCCATGAATGACTTATGTTGTTCTAAACGTCCGTAGTCGATCATGCTTGTGGGAACAAGTATGAAGGTAAGACTATTATGAACCCGGATTGGTTGATATTCATGTGATGAATATAAGGCATAGGTTTGTCACCAAGGTTCATAGATATTTGTGGGATACAAATATTGGACATGATCCGCTCTCGAGGATCACTGCATGGAGTTAGTGCAACTGATCATAAGTAATCCTTGAGTAAAGGCGAGTATCATTGTGTCCTTTGACCTGAGATGCATATTGGATCTGACTTTTCATCAAGTCTGATAACTTGACTCTCTTCTTTGTTTTTCGGTAACACGATGACATAAAAGAAAGAGCTCAGATATCATACGAGATGTCAACAAGGATGTATGCAGTCAAGATGGGATTTGTTCCTCTTATGTGTTGAGAGTTTAGATGTCTAAGGCCTGTTAAGTTAAATCATTGAGAGAATGATCAATCTGTGTCTCTCCGATTTGACAGGACATCTAGTAACAAAGGGAAATAATGATAAGACTTACCTATATCATATCAAGTATGGACTTGAAGGGGATGATGTTATTGAATGGCACTTAGTCAAACACACTAGGGGTGGTGACCTGTTGTTAGGCGGTATTCACCATTAGCATTAACTTCCTATGAGTCTCGTGCAAGTGGGAGATTGTTGGAATATCGTATGCCCGAGACACATAATTAAGTTAATGTGGCTAGTTATGTTTGATCCAAGTCGGGTCATACCCAATAACGAGTTAGACACACACCAATTATGTATTTGTTAAGATAAGATCTTTAAGACAAATACAGAACACGACACATTCAGAAAAACGGGTTTCTGAATAATTACTTGAAAGTATTAAATAATTAATTGGTTAATTTATTTATTTAAATAATTGGAATGATTATTTAACTATGTATTCTTTTATAAAATGGTTTATAAAAGATGGGGTGTTTATATATTTTATAAAGTATAAAATATATAACATAAAAAAAAAAAAAAAAAATAAATAAATAAATAAAATATGTTGGGGCCGATTTTGGGTGGGCCCCACACCCCACTCACTTGGTCAAAATTGTCAACATGCAAACATAGATGGAGTATGGACTTGTATAAACATCTAATCAAGAGTGTGCATGTAAATATAATGATCAATACTTACAACACTTTCAAGTAACCTTTTCAAAAAAAACACACCCTTTCTTTCTTTTCTCTCTAGCTCACGGCCAAAGAAGGGAAAGTTCGGGTCTCGGGTTTTTCGTGTTCAAGCTTCCTAGCATAGCTCGGTGCGTGTTGGAGGCTCGGGGTATATTCCGTTTGAGGGTTTTCCTTTGAAAGTCTTGCATTCATCATCATCTTCTTCAACCATCACTAAACTCTTAAAGGGTTAAGATTGTAAGTGTTTTATATGCTTTGATAGTTTAGTTATTCCCGTATCATTTGATCCTTGCTTCGGGTTTCTAGTAAATAGATTATTGGTAATCTTGAAATGAATAAACTAGGTTGTTCATATGTTTTAGTTTGTATATCACGTTTCCGCATTAATTATAACTAGTTAAACGGTTAACTAAGTTTGTAAATTCCATAGAAACCCAACAGTAGACTTCAATCTTCCTGATTATATCAGACTTTGCCCGACATAATCCAACTAGCAACCTTGTTCTTCAATGATCCCTTCAACTCTTTGCTTGGAAATAGCTTATTAGGAAAGTGTGCTTGGTAGCACTGTACCCTGCTTGAGTTGAACCTTGCCCGATGATACTTAAGATAATTCATTATACATCAAATCATACTTGGACCACTGTATTATTAATGAATACCTTACCCGGTCTTCCAATCACTTGGTTTCATGAGCTTAGTTAGCCAAGAGCTTACTCTAAAGTAAACCTTACTCGGCTATGAAGAACATACCTGCTTGATATAGTGAACCTTGCCCGGGTATACACTAAAGAGTGAACCCTGCCCGGATATCCACTAAAGAAGACTTCTAGAAGACAAACTTGCCGGTGTAGGCAAGATATCATGCCCGGCTAAGTAAAACCTTGCTCGGAAGTCTAAGGTGTGCCCGGTTCCATACTTAGTCATTTCTGAGGAGGTTGAGAAAATTCCAATTTTCAATCTGATCAGTTTTGGGTTAAATCTTGACTCAACATCAATTAATATTTGGAATGTATAACAAGGCATATGTATAGTTAAACATACCAAATTAAGAAAGTTTATTAAATAGTCAAATCAAATAATATAAATTTGCTATATGAATAAAGAAACAGTTATGTATCAGTTTCAAATTAGAACACAACTATGGGTTGAGTACTTTAATGTTGTGTGAAAAAAAATATATAATCCCAGAATGTTAAGAGGAAATGATTAAAAATGGTGTGAAACAAATAAAGATGTTGTTTTGGACAAAAATCGGCTAAGGATAATGTATCCAAATCTGTTATGTGAGGTTTAGTGCTAAATTGATTACAATGAATATATGAACGAAATAGAGATGAACACAGCGATTTGTTGGGAGGAAAAACCCTTAATCTTGTTCAGATTAAAAGAAAAAAACCTCGGGTGATGACAACTCGTCGATCACCAATTTATTAATCACAAAAGGGTTACAATGGGTAGAGCTGTTGATCAACGATTACAATAAAGCTAAGTGTATGTGACATTACAGAGAACTTGTGAGCTAAACTTTGTAGTTGTCAACTAGTGAGTGTGTACGTTTGTCTACCTAATGTTGATCACAACTCAATATATAAATAATAAGAAATTAACTAACAACTATCCCTATTAATCTGCTAGTCTTCCACTCTTCTCCATCGTGCTCTTTCACCACTTGCTTATAGAAGCTTATTAAAACATCAGTCTTCATATGAAATAAGTGGTAGACTAAGTCTAGGAGCAGTTGCTGTTATAAAACATCAGTCTTCATATGATAATCATCCATTAATAGAAATGTTAACTAAGGATCTTGGATCCAGGCTCAGCTAGAGACTTCTTCAGAAGGATAATTGATCCAAGCACGTCTTCAAGAATGATATATCCTTAGTGCTCAGTTGTTGGTGATTCAATAGGAAGTCCTATAAATCCGCCATTTCTCCCACTAACTTAGTCTTCAGTCTTGACCACGTGCCGCAGGTGCCTTGTAGCGAAACCTTCGGTAGACCGAGTCATAAAGTCGTTATACCTGGCCAACACATCACCATTCAAACGCAATCATTAGTAAATAAGTAATACCGAGGATCCTTGATCCTTCATAACTTGAAACATATCTTAAGGATAATCTATCCACAAGATAGTCAAGGATAATGGATCCTCAGCATAAAATTCATGCCCTAACCATTTCCCCCAAAATGGCGGGTGATTGTGTAATACAGCTGTCATTTTGAATTTCGAATCCCTGCAAAAAAGAAGATGATTAGACGTGTGTCAGGGAGTTATTATAAATAAACCATAATTATACGCCGCCTATATATGCGATGATCATAACCCTCTTATAACCACATATTCAGCCCTAATTCAGGTATCCTTCTTTCCCTTTTTTTCTTTCAATCATTTCTTCTATTTCTGTGTCTTCTTCCTCTTCTAAGCATTCCGACCCCGACGAACTCTACTTGCAAGGTATCCTCGTGGCCCCGTCCTCCGAGATCTGTAAGTTTACGGACCCAGAGATTGATAACATCCGTTCACTTTTCCCGGCCAACACGGTTTTTTGACCTTTCGACTCCACAACCACCAACTGGGTTTGTTTTCCGGCCCAACTATTTTTAATAGGTTTTGTTTTGGATAAAAATCAGCTAAGAATAATGTATCATAATCTGTAATGTGAGGTATAGTGCTAAAACAATAAGAGCTAATGTATAATCGAAATCTTCATGAACACAATGATTTGATCACGAGGGAAAAAACCCTTGATTATGATAATCTTACTTCGGTCAAAAACTAGCAAGGTAATCTTTGGTCGAATTGCTTCGGTCAAAGATTAACAATGTAATATTTGGTCGGATGGTACGTAATTGTAATAATCTTCGGCACAAAAAACCCTCGGACGGTGAAAACTATCACCGCCAAATGTAAAAATCGGGTTACAAAGGTAGAGTTTATGATCAAAAAATACAAGAATATCTAATTGTGTGTGTACGAACTGCTAGAGAGAGTTCTTGACAGAGTATTTGCGAGTGTAAGCAGTGAATGAGTGTGAACAAGTGACCTAACTTTGATCATAATCTCAATAAAAATAAAAATAAAAGCTAACTAACTCCTATTTTTATGGCACCACTCCCACTAGCTTAGTCTTCATTTTTGACCACGTGCTGGAGGTGCCTTGTAGCGAAATATTAGGTAGACCACGTCTTGGAGCCATTATACTTGATAAATATCAACCTTCATATGAGAAACAACCGTTAACAGCACCAATTACTGAGGATCCTTGATCCTGACATAGCTCTGGAACTCTTCAGAAGGATAAATGATCCAGACATGTCTTCAAGAATAACATATCCTCAGCATTCAGTTATTTGTAACTCAACAAGAGGTCCTATAAATCCGCCATTATCCCACTAAACGTGTTACAGCCATTTGGCCACGTGCCATATCTTCTTGACTGCGAGTTAGTGGATAGACTAAGTCTTCTAACCGTTACACCTGCTAAATACAAGACTACACATGAAAACAACCGTTGGTTAGTAATAAGTACTGAGATCCTTGATCCTGATATGATCTGGAATACATGCTAAGGATAACTGATCCATACATATGTCAGGATAACGTATCCACAGTGTCAAATTTCCGTGCCCTAACAGGTTTCAAGTATCCCTTTCCTGATTTCACCCAAAGATTCTTCACTTTGACGATAATCAGTTACGTCCAAACCATGCCGATGTTATGTAGAGTTCTTCATACCATAGAGAGGATAATCGAAGAGGAGGGTATCGATTTCGGCTTAGCGGAGTTAGCATACCTGTACAACTTAGCTACCCACGGTTCCAAACGTTTCGTTTTCAAATGTAAACCTTATCAAATGATTCCCGTCTCCAAGGTTACTCAGAACGACACACTCTAGAAGAATCCATTTTTCTTTGTAAAAAGGGATTCCATTCCGGGTGGACCCGACCTTCCCAAAAAGTGGATCCGAAATGGTAGGATCTAGGATCCTTAGGTAATCAAGGTAGGATATTTGAATATTTTATTAATACTTATCATTACTTGTGTAGTTGAAAACTTTGGTTTGCTATCCGATCTGCCTGGAGTAGAAGAGAGAATTAAGAGATTCTTGTCACTGGATCCTACAATCAGAACATTTCAAGCTAGGTTTATTGAAGCTTTTCAGGAGTTATATTCAGAATCAAACATGTCAAGTAAGTATTTTTACAACTAATTTCAATAATTATAAAAATATAATTTCAAACTTATCTGTGGATCCTTGTTTACAGGTGCTCAGAAGTCAGGGAAATCTGCATCCAAGTTCTCACTCGAAGATATCGACTGCATGTTCACAAAGTAGGAGACCTCCAAGTCACTCCGATATCTGAACCTCGTCCAGTCACAACCCGAGCCAAGTCAGGAGCTAAGAGGAAGAAGAGCTCTGATCCAGAGAACCCCTTTGACACTGAGAAACAGTTGCTCGAGATGCTGACCGCCGTAAGGATACTTTATTCTCTTAACCTTCGTCGATAGTTTAAGGATTCTTATGATCTAGTCTTATTTTCTTATACAGGCTGTGAACTCTGCTCGAGGCCACCACGAGAGGATAGTTGGAGAATATGAGGAGACCCTTGCTGGGACGAGGTCTATCGCTGCTGCTAAGGATAAGGCTCTTTCCAAATTAACCAAGGAGAAGAAACAGGCGGAGGATCATGCATCCACACTCGCGGTCCAAATGCAAGATGAGATCAACCGGGATGCAAATGAAGCAAAGATTTGGGTAGCCAAATCGGTCCTTCAAGCTAGGATCAAGCCGGTGACTGAGGCAAATGACCCATCCTTTGAGAAATCCTCGTGGGACGTCAAACAATGGAAGCAAGCTTCGTCTGACTTGGGTGGAGGCGAGGATAAAGAAGAAGGCGAGATGGGTGATGCGAGCGGAGCAGGTGAGAGTGGGATGAAGGATGCAGAGGAGGTTGAAGAAGGAAAAGAAGCGACCGCGGAGGGTGAAGCAGCCGCGTAAAAAGGCGATGAAGGATACAAAATACAAGGCCCAATCCCGTTTTCTTTATTTTGTTTTATGATGTTTTTATAAACAATGACTATGGTTTGTAATAAACAGTAGTAACTAGGAAATAATTTTAAAAGCTTATGAATAAATCTTTTGACTATTTTTTATTAATTTTATTTTGAAAGCTTATTGTGTATAATCATAGTTTGATTGAGGATTTTAAGAAATAATTTTGAGTAAAAAAAATTTTAGGATAAGATATCCTCAAGAAAAAGCGATTGTAGAAATTTTTGGATATAATATACTTAGAAAAATAATTAACAATTTTAGGATAGAATATCCTTAAGTGATAATTCAAAATTGTTAAATCCTTAAATTAAAGAATATATAAGGACCCTAGTTAAATCAATATAAATTTAAAATTAGAGGACATACCATAAGGTCTAAGTAGACCTATGTTACCGGTAGTATTGAACCTTCAGTGATCCTTGTAGGAATAAGCTAAGGATTTTGAATCCATAAGTCTTGACTCTTGTTATTGTACTTAGAACATCTGTTGCAATGAACTTATAATATTACTTGGGGTTAAACCCGTTAAGCTGGGGACAAGCCCAATAATAAGCTGGGGACAAGCCCGTGCAACTGGGTACAAGCCCGTGTAATCTGGGGACAAGCCCGTGAACTGGGGACAAGCCCAAGAACTATAGACAAGCCCAAAAACTGGGGAAAAGCCCAAAAACTGGGGACTGGCCCAAGGATACGGATGTCAACTGGGGACTCGCCCAAACCGGGATTTAGCCCAAACGTGAGTGATGTGAAAACGCCAAAACCTTAGCTAACATGAAAATGTTAGAAACCTTTGTCTTGAGATAACGTTAAAACGTTATAAACCGGTGGTATGGTACGTCTACCATAAATCGTAGGATCCTCCATATAGCCGAAAGCAACGAAATTGTCAGCCACTAAACGTGTACTGGTCCTGCTGCCTCGGACTATACGTTGGATAGCGTGCGCTCCAGACGAGAGTTTAGAAACCTTAATTTATAAGAAAGGTGAAAACCTTTAAACCTTAGAGGATATGACCATCGGCGGTCATATCCAATCGTGAGCTAGGCCAAGGAAAATAGTAAATTACCTTAAGTATAAAGGAGAGGTAGCCAACCTCTTGATCATTGACTATCTTACAATCATCCTGCATTGTTACTTAAAACTTCGAAAACACAAGTATTAAGAATACGTTATCCTTAAATAAGCGAAAATAAAAATGAATAAATGATCAGATAGATATTACCAATTTTAGGATCCTTGTTCCTTTGAGGATATTTGATCCTCAGAGGATACTTGATCCTGATCAGAAAAAGTATTTCTTGAGGTGGATAGCATTCTATGCTCTTGGTAACCTGTTTCCTTCTATAGTGATCAAATGATATGCCCCTTTTCCTGGCTCCGACTAGATTTGATAAGGACCTTCCCATTTGGGTGCCAACTTCCCATCGGCTGGATTGGTTGTGTTTTGGAAGGCTTTTCTCAGCACTAAATCTCATTCTTGAAATCTTCTGATCCTGATATTCTTGTTGTATGCCACAGCTACTTTTTGTTGATAAGCTGCCATTCTGATCTTTGCTAGGTCTCTGAGTTCTTCAACAGTGTCTAAATCTTCAAGAAGGATTTCTTCATTGGTCTCAAGATCAAGGATGCTTGTTCTGGCTGTAGGAACCACCATTTCTATAGGGATAACTGCTTCTGACCCAAACACTAATGAGAAGGGTGTTTGGCCCGTTGCATTCTTCGGTGTTGTTAGTCAGCCCAAGGAACATAAGGTAGCTCTTCAGCCCACTTTCCTTTTCTTGATCCTAGCTTCTTTTTCAGGTTGTTGATGATGATCTTATTGCTTGATTCTGCTTGGCCATTAGCTTTAGGATGCACTAGAGTTGAGGTAATCATCTTTATGCCCGAGCTGTCATAAAATTAGTTGTTCTTTTCCCAATAAATTGGGAACCATTATCAAAAATAATCTCAGAAGGAATGCCAAATCTAGTTATAATATTTCGTTTAATAAAGGATATAACTTCCATTTCTCGGACTTGCACGAATGCTTCTGCTTTAATCCATTTGGAGAAGTAGTCTGTCATAGCAAGCATAAAGACCTTTCCACCTGGTTCTTTTGGTAGCTTACCAACAATGTCCATTCCCCATTTCATAAAAGTCCATGAAGAGGATATAGGATACATAGACTCTACTGGTTGATGAAGGATGTTTGCATGCCTCTGACAGGCATCAAATTTTTTCTAATACCACATTGCATCCCTTTACTATACTAAACAATTCGACGGATTTTGCTAATTCCTTCACAATTTCTTATTTGATCATATTCTCGCCTTTTACGGTATAAGAGTCGTTAAAGTGGTTAGTTATAAGTAAAGAATCCATATAAACTTGAAGATACCTGATCCTCATGCTTTTGGCTAAAAGTAAACCTGCTATAAGTTCTTCATAAACTTCCTCATTGTTAGTGGCTTGAAATGCACATGCAAGGGACTGGGGTATTATGTCCCCCTGTGGCGATTTCAGTAGTATGCCCAATCCTGTTCCTCTTATGTTGGATGCTCCATCTGTGAAGAGGATCCAAGGATCCTTGGTTTCTTCTACTTGTTGAACCTCCAAGTCGGCTTCTTTCTACATGTCACTGCTGAAATCAGCCACAAAGTCTGCGAGTGCCTGCGATTTGATAGTTGTTCTAGGCTCATATTGAATGTCATATGCACTCAGCTTTACAACCCACTTAGCCATCCTACCTGACAATTCTAGCTTTCTAAGAACATTCTTAACATGGTAGTTAGTTCTCAAAATAATAGTATGAGATCAAAATAATGTCTTAATTTAGTAGAAGCCTTAATTAAAGCAAGGATTAACATTTCTAAATGAGAATACCTGTCTTTTGCGTCTAAAAGACTCTTACTTATATAATACACGGGGTGCTGTTCACCTTCATGATCCTTGACGAGGACGGCACTTACTGCATTACCTGAAACTGCTAGATATAGATATAAGGATTCTCCATCCATAGGCTTCATCGGAGCTGGAACTGAGGATAAGTAATCCTTCAAGGCTTTGAGCGCAGCCTCATGCTTTTCCGTCCATTCAAACTTCTTATTCTTTCTAAGAATTTCGTAGAAGTCTTTGCATTTCTCGGAGGATCTTGAGATGAATTTGTTGAGAGCGGCTATTCTTCCCGTGAGTCTTTGGACATCCTTGGCATTTGCAGGTGACTTTAGGTTGATGATGGCTTCAATCTGCTCTGGGCTTGCTTCAATTCCTCTTTTAGTCACCATGTATCCCAGAAACATTCCAGCTTTAACACCAAAGTGGCATTTTGATGGATTCAGTTTCATGTTATACTGGTCAAGGATATTGAAGGCTTCTTCAAGATCTTTGAGGTGATCCTCAGCTCTCTTTGACTTCACCACCATTTCATCTATGTAGACTTCCATGGTTTTGCCTAGCTGATCCTTGAACATCATGTTGACCAGTCTTTGGTACTTTTCCTTTGCATTTCTCAGTCCGAAGGGCATAGCAACATAACAGTATATGCCGGTAGGAGTCATGAATGCTGTATCCTCCTGTTCAGATGGTTCCATCTAAATTTGTTGAAATCCAGAGGAGGCATCCATAAAGGTGAGCATTTTATGTCATGTCGTTGCATCCACCATAGAATCTATATGTGGTAACGGGAAAGGATCCTCGGGGCATGCCTTGTTTAAATCAGTAAAATCGACACACACCCTCCACTTTCCATTCTTTTTTGAAACAACAACCACATTAGACAACCATCGAGGATATTTAACCTCTCTGATCATACCGACCTTAAGAAGTTTTTTAACCTCTTCTTGTATGATCTTGTTCCTATCAGGATCGAATTTTCTTTGCTTCTGATGGACGGGTTTAACGAAAAATTCAAGGCCTAATTTATAAGTGATTACCTCCTTAGAAATACCTGTCATGTCTGAATGTTTAAAGGAAAAGGTGGATTTTCTTCGCCCTAAAAAGGATACCAAATCCTCCTCGATCTTGCTGGGGATACTGGATCCTAGGGACACCTTTATATCTGGATCCTCGGGATCCAAGGATACTTCTTTAATGTCTTTCTCTCGAGCTTCCAAAACGTCCCTAGGATGTTGCTATGGTTGCTATGCTATAGTTTGCTTGGTTGTTGGCTTCATTGATGAGGAGTAGTAGTTCTTGGCTTCAACTTGGTCACCATCTATCCTTACCACTCCCCAAGGAGTTGGTAGTTTGATGCATTGATGGTAAGTAGAGGCCGCTACTTTCATCCCATGTAACCAAGGCCTACCTAAAATAACATTGCAACAAGAAAGGTTATCTATAACATAAAATTTTTGGTAAGAGTTTAACCCTTCAATGTATATTGGGAGTTTGATGTCCCCCAATGTCTTCTTGGTTTCTCCACTGAAGCCGACTAACACCGACGTCCTCGGGATGATTTCTGAGTTTGGGATGTTCATCTTCTGAAGGACATCATGTTGAATAATGTTGATCGAGCATCCACCATCGACAAGGATACTGCGTACATAATGGTTAGCAATAAACAAAGTAACAATCAAACCGTCATGATGAGGATCCTGGATGCTTGATTTATCTTCTTCATCAAAGAAGATTCTTTTATCAGTTGTCAAGGTGGTGGGTATAAACGGTCGTTCCCCGTTATCCAATTTGGTCTCTTTGGCTAGCCTCATAGCTGCGGAGAAAGAAGTTCCATATATGGCTGAGCCACCGGAAATGAAGTTGATCACTTGAGCATCTGGTGGGGGCGGAGCTGCTTTTTGAGGAACTTCTTCAGGATCCTGGATCCTTGACTTCTTTCTTCTTAACAGCTCTTTGAAGTGGCCCTTGCTCAAGAGGTACCCAATTTCCCTTCTTAAACCGATGCAATCGTTCGTCATGTGGCCGAAATCCTCATGGAAAGCACACCATTTGGAATTGTCTCTGAAGGTGGTTGATTTTTCGTTCTTTCGGGGCCACCTTGCTTTTTCACCTAGATCCTTCATGGCACAAATTAAACCATGAATATCTACTGAGAAGCAATATTCTGAGATGCATGGGTAGTTTTCATCATCGTCTCCTTCCTCAACCGCTCGGAAGTTCTGATTGTTGAACTTGGAGTAGGGTTTCGAGTTGTTGTTCTTGAATGAGAACCCTTGTTTCTTGTCTGAGGATTCTTGCTTTTCTTGATTCACCAATCGTATGAATCTAAGTGCCCTGTTTCAGACTTCATCTAAGGACCTGCAAGGAGTCATCACAAGATCATCATAAAAGTGGGAGCCCCTCTGAAGTCCCATCTTGAATGCTTCAACAACAGTAGCCATGTCAAGATTAAGGATTTCCAGAGCTTCCCTGCCCAACCTCATAACAAAATCCCTAAGGGATTCATCACTAGGTTGGATAACTTGGTATAAATCACTAGTTAACTTCTCAAGTTTCCTACTACAGGAAAATTGCCTGTTGAACAAGTTAACTAAGTGTGAAAAAGAAGTAACTGAAAAAGGGAGGAAGACTTAGCAACCATTTTAATGCAGATCCTGTCAGTGTGGATTCGAAACCCTTGCATAAACAAGCTTCTTTAAGTCTCTCAGGAATGGGATTGATCTTCATCCTTTCTCTGTATTAAGCTACATGCTCCTCAGGATCAGTGGTCCCATCATAAGTCTTCATGTTGGGGGTCTGGAATCGCTTCAAGATTTCAGCATCACAAATAGGTGGAGCAAATCTGGATAACTTGTGACTTCCTTATGGTATCTCGGGAATTGGACGGACCATCCCCGGTACACTGGATATCATATCCTTTAGCTTTTGTAGTTTCTTAGCCATAGCTTGGTTAATACCTGCATCCTGTATGGAACCACGGTTAGCATCTAAGGATATAGGATCACAAAAGTTACCTCTTTGATGGGTAAAGGTTGGCATCCTGGATAAGAATCCGCTAAAGGGGTCGGTCCACCGGAAGCGATGGTCTGCATGGGGATTATATCTCCTTCATGGACCTCGGATGACCTTTGATGTTGAACCCCTGAGGATCCTTGATCTTGGAAAAAGGATCTTTGATTGGGGTTGAAGGATCCTAATGGTTGAGAGATGAAGGATCCTGGTTGAAGATACAGTCCTGAGGATCCTTGTTGAAGGATGGATGATCCTTGCGGGAAAATTGAGGATCCTTGAGCTAGTTGACCCATGGAACCCGGTTGAAGGATAGATGATCCTTGCTGGAAGTATGAGGATCCTTGAATTTGATGACCCACTGACCCTTGTTGAAGGATAGATGATCCTGGTTGAAACAGTGAGGATCCTTGAGTCTGTTGACCCATGGACCCCAGTTGAAGGATAGATGATCCTTGAGTAAACTGAGCCAAGGATCTTGCAGTTGTGAAATCCAGCATCCTAGGCATCAAGGGTGTGTGATCCTCCGCTGGCCTCTTAGTCTTCTTGAGATCTTCTATCTCACGAAGGATCCTGTGGTTGGTCTTGGTTTGCTTCTCCATATATTCTTTTACCTTCGAAAACATATTAGAAACATCATTGTTAGTATTAACCACCGGGGTGGCAGCAGTGGTTCTGGAGCTCTAGAAGACTGGCAGCTGTGTCTTGCTTCCAGCAGCAACAGCTCGTGGTGCTCCCGTGATTGGCGGAAGCATTGGTGGCAAAGTCCTCGATGAGAGAGGAACAGTAGACGGCGTGGTTGATGAAGTAGAAGTTGATTGAGAGGCCATTGATAATGATATGGGTATGTAAAGATTGAAAATGATAGGAATAATATGGATTATAGCACCTATTGCCCCACGGTGGGGGTCAAGTTGTTTTGGATAAAAATCGGCTAAGGATAATGTATCCAAATCTGTTATGTGTGGTTTAGTGCTAAATTGATTACAATGAATTTATGAACGAAATAAAGATGAACACAACGATTTGTTGCGAGGAAAAACCCCTTAATTTTGTTCAGATTAAAGGAAAAAAACCCCGGGTGATGACAACTCGTCGATCATCACTTTATTAATCACAAAAGGGTTACAATGGGTGGAGTTGTTGATAAATGATTACAATAAAGGTAAGTGTATGTGAGATTAAAGAGAACTTGTGAGCTAAAATTTGTAGTTGCCAACTAGTGAGTGCATATGTGTGTCTACTTAATGTTGATCACAACTCAATATATAAATAATAAGAAATTAACTAACTAACAACTATGCCCTATTAATCCGCTAGTCTTCAACTCTTCTCCATCGCACTCTTTGACCACGTGCTTATAGAAGCTTATTAACGAAATAAGTGGTAGACTAACTCTAGGAGCCGTTGCTGTTATTAAACATCAGTCTTCATATGATAATCATCCATTAATAGCAATGTTGACTAAGGATCTTGGATCCAGGCTCAGCTAGAGACATCTTCAGAAGGATAATTAATCCAAGCACGTTTTCAAGAATGATATATCCTTAGTGCTCAGTTGTTTGTGATTCAACAGGAAGTCCTATAAATCCGCCATTTCTCCCCTAGCTTAGTCTTAAGTCTTGACCACATGCCGCGGGTGCCTTGTAGCGAAACATTCAGTAGACCGAGTCATAAAGTCATTATACCTGGCCAACACATCACCATTCAAACGCAATCATTAGTAAATAAGTAATACCGAGGATCCTTGATCCTTCATAACTTGAAACATATCTTATGGATAATCTATCCACAAGATAGTTAAGGATAATGGATCCTCAGCATAAAATTCATGCCCTAACAGATGTTAAATGAAGTATTTAGAAGTTTTATATTATTACTAATTATTATTTGTTTTAGAATGGGGGAATTCGGTGGTACCTCACCCACTCCTACTCAAAGGGTATATTAACTAAGAATACATTATACTGTGGGCAAAAAAAAAAAATAAAGTAATAATAATAATAAATAAAAAAATTAATTACATCACTAAATATCCGATCCTGCTTCACATTATTAACTAAACGGGAACACATTTAAAACAAAGGAATGATAAAATAAAAAAAATTAAATAAATAAATAAACTCGGAAAATGGAACTTGAGCAAAACGTCCTAAAAGGAGTTAATTGCTAGATTAATTTTATAGTACAGAAAATCTCAAATGAAAATATAATTTTTTCTCTTGCGATACTAAATTGAAAGAAACGACAACTAAAAAAAATTACTTTCGTATTATGAAAACGGATTACTAAATTCGAAATAAAAAATATCAAGAATTAGCCTTTTGGTTATAAAAGATAATCCTTCTATGGAATATTTCAACAGAAGAAGACATTAAACAGGTAAAATCCTCTAAAAAATATATAATAAAATAAAATGCATAACTAATCTCGAGGACGAGATTAAAATAAAGGTGAGAGGATGTAACAACCATGAAAATTTCATGTCAAAAATGTCAATTATTAAAAATTTAAGTGTCCGAGTGAAGTAACTAAAATAAGAAGTTGATGTAAATATATGGTTGGTAGGATATAAATAAATTATTTTAGTTTATATTAAAAACATTATTATTCAAACGCTTGGTAGAAGAAACGATTATTTGAGTCATGAGACGTTTAAGCTAACGTTTAAAGAAATCAAACGTTGTTTGAGATAAATAAACAAACTGTCATCACCAACTATTAAACATATATGCTTACGTATAATGTTATAATATGATTGTTTTCTATAAGAAAAATAAATAAAAATAAACAAAAACTAAGATAAATTTGAAATCAATTAATCATGTTAAAAAGTAAAATATGGCTATCACGTTTACATGGCACACATCTTTCTTTGGAAAGGATAATTCACCATACTTATATATGAATATATAAATTGGAGTATTTTTATTCATTAAGCAACAATTTTGATGCCCACTTTTCTTTCTTTTTATATCTATTAAATATATATAAGCATACACAAAGCTTTCAAAGAAATGCTAATTAAGTTTGGGTGAAGCCACGTAGATAGAAAATGAGTTGGCTTATTTCCCATTTTGCATACAAATATTAGCATGTGGCTTTGCATTCACCACCATCCATATTTAACTCTTCACATTGAAGAAATTATATGTCTAAGAATATATGATAAAAACAACAGTCATTTAGTAGTAAGCAAGAGAGTGCAAGGGAAGAAGATGGTTGGATGGTGATTATAACGACCGATGGATAGAGGCGGTCTCAGACGTTAACATCGGTGGTTGATCGAGGCGTAGGATGTTCATCTCTAGGATGGTTTTGGCGATGTTAATATGGGAGTTATATCCAAGTATTAGAAGTTGTAAACCGACTCTATGGTTAGATTAGGTCCGAGGTAACAAATCAAGAAGCAGAAATCAGAAAACAGGAATCAGTATCAGAAACTGATTATAAATAGAAAAGGTGAATACGCCCCAAACCTTTACAAACTCTTTTAGAGTGAGATTGTTTGCATAGGATTTACGAATCCTTAAAACTTTGTGTTACAATAATAAGAAACAGACATTCTGATTAAGAGTATACATGTGTTAGGATCCATTCATACATGGTGACTCGGCATTTTCCCGAGGCCATGCAAATCATTAACATGTCTCCGGAAGCTTATGAGAAATGATTTGTATATATAATTAATTGTACAAGGTACTTTGGGTAATTTGATCCCAATGTAGTTGGGTGCCTAATGAGTAGTCACAAAGGTATTATTGTAGGTTTCACAAAGGTATTGAAAAGATTTTACAAAGAGTCAGTGTCATTCACCAGCTGTGTGCTGACGTATTTTCTAACCATTTTACAGGAAAACAATAAAGGTTAGAACAGACAAGTTGGACATAATAGAAAATTGGAGAATTAGTCATTAGATGCTATCTGATGGCTCAGATATTTTATATTAAAATGTTATACAGAATTATGTTTTCAAAAGAAATGTATTGAAATATCAAACTGGTATTTAAACCCGAGTTTTCAATTATTATAATATTTTATTCTAGACTTCCGCTGAAATAATGTATTTTCTAAAACATGCTTTGTCAACATTGAAAGATATATTTTAATCCAACATTTTATAAATGAATATTTATATTTAAAGACTTCCGCTAAACAAACCCGCAACTCTGATATATTTACAAAATAGGTACCAACTATTGGTCACACGTCTATGCCCTAAGTAGGGGTGTGACAGGTTGGTATCAGAGCCATCGATTTTAGCGAATTAAGTACTTGACTAAGTATCTAGGCTTTAATCATTTTAAAATTTGATTAGTATGGATAAGATATAGTAGTACTAGTTTATGTATTAGATAATCATATCCTAATATTCAGCAACAATAGTGATTTGATCAACTTGTTTTAAGCGCAACAACTAGTAGTCAGTAGTACGAGTGCAGGTAAAGTATATGCCTAACTTTTGGCATATGCCAATAGAATTGTTGAATAATGAATTCAGTGGTATTATATGATTTCACCCATTAAAAATAAATAAACAAATAAACCCGAAAGAAGTAAAGACATAAATAAGGAGATGAATTCACCCCAAGTCTACAACAGAATTGGATGCAGATCCTTAGCGGATTGATATACCACCTATCCGGATACAACCAAGGCTAGACCTAGCTGGTTTAGAAAAGCTTAGGATGCATGTATGAGTTATAAAATAGACGATAGAGCAAAAAAAAAATGAAAAATAAAAAAAAAAATCCTCAAGAGGAAGATTTTTCATAATGTTTCACCATATATATTTCATAATGTATTACATGGTCCATGTGTAAAATAACTTAGATAAATAATTGATAAAAAAATAAAATAAATAAAATCAAACAAATAAGTTATCACGACATTCAAAGGTTGCCATAATTTATTACATTAGTACGGGTATCTACAAAGTCAAATTGCTTATTGAAACTAATTAAGGGTAAACTAGGTTATTAGTGTAAATCATGAAAGGTAACATTTTGATCAAATTAAAATAAATAAATAAAAAGTAAAAAGAAAAGTAAATGGTTGATACAATTGGCCGTTGTTATTAATGGTTTACGCTATTGTTGTATTATTACCTAACATGCCAACATTAGAATTCCACATGTGTAGTAATAAATGCACGTTACAAAATGACGAGGAAAGAAAATCCTTTCATTAACTACACTAGCTAGGCTTAACCTAGAAAATGGGAACTGAACCGAGTAGACTATATTTTAGATTTTATGAAACTTGCTGAATTAGTCATCCAACAATGAATCGAAGGTTCTCCACAAAACCAACGAATCGAAGGTTCTCTTCAAAACGAAAGTATTATGTAAAAAAAATAATGAAAATAAAAAGAAAAGAGAAAGAAAGGTTTTGCAAACTTATGACTGAAACAAGCAAATCTAGGAAACCAAGGATACTTGAGTAATCTAAAGATATCAATATTGTTATGCAACAAGTGGGATACTCTGGACACTACAAATAAAAATAAATAGCGAAAAATAGCATAATAAAATTAAAGTGGCTTGCTAAATGTTACAGAAAAGAATTACTATTATATAGAAAAAGGGAATTAAAGAATCATAATAAACTAATTGATATATTACACTTATGTAATACCCAAATTAAGTAAATGATTAAATCACGTAAGCGAATGTATTAATGTGGATCTTACCTGTAATATGCAACAAGATATTACTTCAAATAATATTATACTAGGATAAAATAAATTGACAATTACACTTAATATCATGTAATTGTGAATTTATAATTATACATGTATAATAACAAAACTCATTACGTCAATTAATATTTGGAATGTATAACAAGGCACATGTATAGTTAAACATACCAAATTAAGAAAGTTTATTAAATAGTCAAATCAAATAATATAAATTTGCTATATGAATAAAGAAACAGTTATGTAATCAGTTTCAATTTGAACACAACTATGGGTTGAGTGCTTTAATGTTGTGTGAAAAAAAATATATATAATCCAAGAATGTTAAAAGGGAATGATTAAAAATGGTTTGAAAAAAATAAAGATGTTAAATGAAGTATTTAGAAGTTTTATATTATTACTAATCATTATTTGTTTTAAAATGGGGAATTCGATGGTACCTCACCCAGTCCTACTCAAAGGGTATATTAACTAAGAATACATTATACTGTAAGCAATAATAATAATATTAACAATAATAATAATAATAATAAATAAAATAAATAAATAAATTAATTAATTACATCACTAAATATCTGTTCTACTTCACATTATTACCTAAACAGGAACACATTTAAAACAAAGTAATGATAAAATTAAATAAAATTAAATAAATAAATAAATAAAAAACTCGGAAAATGGAACTTGTGCAAAAAGTCCTAAAAAGAGTTAATGGCTAGATTTATTTTATTGTACAGAAAATCTCAAATCAAAATATATTTTTTTTGCTCTTGCGATACTAAATTGAAAGAAACGACAACTAAACAAAAATCACTTTCGTACTATGAAAACGGATTACTAAATTCGAAATACAAAATATCAAGAATTAGCCTTTTGGTTATAAAACCCTTCTATAGAATATTTCAACAGAAGAAGACATTAAACAGGTAAAATCCTCTAAAAATATATATAATAAAATAAAATGCATAACTAATCTCGAGGATGAGATTAAAATAAAGGTGGGAGGATGTAACAATCATGAAAATTTCATGTCAAAAATGTCAATTATTAAAAATTTAAGTGTCGGAGTGAAGTAACTAAAATAAGAAGTTGATGTAAATATATGGTTGGTAGGATATAAATAAATTATTTTAGTTTATATTAAAAACATTATTATTCAAACGCTTGGTAGAAGAAACGATTATTTGAGTCATGAGACGTTTAAGCTAACGTTTAAAGAAATCAAACGTTGTTTGAGATAAATAAACAAACTGTCATCACCAACTATTAAACATATATGCTTACGTATAATGTTATAATATGATTGTTTTCTATAAGAAAAATAAATAAAAATAAACAAAAACTAAGATAAATTTGAAATCAATTAATCATGTTCAAAAGTAAAATATGGCTATTGCATTTACATGCTACCCATCTTTATTTGGAAAGGATAATTCACCATACTTAAATATTAATATATAAATTGGAGTATTTTTATTCATTAAGCAACAATTTTGATGCCCATTTTTCTTTCTTTTTATATCTAGTAAATATATATAAGCATACACAAAGCTTTCAAAGAAATGCTAATTAAGTTTGGGTGAAGCCACGTAGATAGAAAATGAGTCGGCTTATTTCCCATTTTGTATATAAATATTAGCATGTGGCTTTGCATTCACCGTCATCCATATTTAACTCTTCACATTGAAGAAATTTTATGTCTAAGAATATAAGATAAAAACAATAGTCATTTAATAGTACGTAAGAGAGAGCAAGGGAAGAAGATGGTTGGATGGTGATTATAACAACCGATGGTTAGAGGCGGTCTCCGACGGTAACATCGGTGGTTGATCGAGGCGTAGGATGTTCATCTCTAGGATGGTTTTGGCGATGTTAATATGGGAGTTATATCCAAGTATTAGAAGTCGTAAACCCACTCCATGGTTAGATGAGGTCCGAGGTAACAAATCAAGAAGCAGAAATCAGAAAACATGAATCAGTATCAGAAACTGATTATAAACAGAAAAGGTGAATACGCCCCAAACCGTTTACAAACTCTTTTAGAATCAGAATGTTTGCATAGAATTTACGAATCCTTAAAACTTTGTGTTATAATAATAAGAAATGGACACTCTGATTAAAAGTATACATGTGTCTGGATCCATTCATACATGGTGACTCGGCATTTTCCCGAAGCCATGCAAATCACCAACATGTCTCCGGAAGCTTATAAGAAATGATTTGTGTATATAATTAATTGTACAAGGTACTTAGGGTAATTTGATTCTAATGTAGTTCGGTCCCTAATGAGTAGTCACAAAGGTATTATTGTTGGTTTCACAAAGGTATTGAAAAGATTTTTACAAAGAGTCAGCGTCATTCACCAGCTGTATGCTAACGTATTTTCGAACCATTTTACAGGAAAACAAGAAAGGTTAGACAAACAAGCAGGACATAATAGAATATTGGAGAATTAGTTATTAGATGCTATCTGCTGGCTCAGATATGTTATATTAAAATATGATAAAGAATTATGTTTTCAAAAGAAATGTATTGAAATATCAAACGGGTATTTAAACCTGAGTTTTCAATTAAACTAATATTTTATTCTAGACATCCGCTGAAATAATGTATTTCTCAAACATGCTTTGTCAACATTGAAAGATATATTTTAATCCAACATTTTATAAATGAATATTTATATTTAAAGACTTCCGCTAAGTAAACCTGCAACTCTGATGTATTTACAAAACATGTACCAAATATTAGTCACACGTTTAGGCCCTAAGTTGGGGTGTGACAGAATGGTGAAGAGATCTGCCATTTTGATTTTCCAAATCAAAGATAGGAAGTTGAAGATTTGGTAGGATTCTAGATATATTATGGAGAGATTTGAAAATTTCCATGGATTCTCATATATTTGAGATAGATTTACACCTTAAGAATATCATATTAACTTGTTATTCTGCAACATCCTAAATAATATTAAATAAAGAAAACTGTGTTTAGTTATTGTGTGGAAATATTTAATTAGAATAAATAAAAGAAAAGAATATGGACTTGGAATAATTAAGATGGATTAAGGGATGAGATGGGTCTTAGGTCCATGGGATTTAAGGAGTATAAATACTCCCTTAAACCACCCTAAAACCTTTGATCCTCATTTCCATCTTTCCATAATCTCCACACACTCAAAACACACACACACCTTACCATATACGGCCAAGAGAGGAAGAGGGAAAAACGAGATCAAACAAACTTTGGTTTTTGATAGATCTTTACTATAAAAGTTATACACATGATCTGAAGTTCATAACCAAGCTAACCGAGACCAAATGAACACGTAAAGGTATGTTATTAATCTTACAGTTTACATTTTTATGGTCGGTTAGTCTTGACACTTAAACATAGATTAGATCGGGTATAAACGAACCATAAAGTAGTAAACTTGATGCTAAAATGGACTTAACAAACTTATGGACATGAACGGCTCGTTTAAGTTACCCTAGATCTAGTCTTAAATGTTTCTAGCTATAAAGGTTCAAACTTTATGGTTACCCGGGTTAAGTTTTGGTCGAAAACGGTTAGGGTAACATATATGAGTCCATACTGAGCCATGACAAGGTGTTAGGGTTAAAACGGGTAAAGATAACGACATTAAAGAACCAAACTGTGACCTCATATTTAAATAAAGTTCAGCTCATTCGCTTACTTTTAGGATTTCGATCACTTTAGGGATTTCGATCACTTTTGGATCGATCACTTTGGACTTAGCATACATTTGGATCAATCACTTTCGACTTGGCATACATTTGGATTGGATTACTTTTATAATCGATCACTTTATGATCGATTACTTTTAGGATCTATCACTCTTGGATTTGATTACTTTTCACTAAACATACGTTTGGTTCGGTTACTTTTATAATGGATCACTTTATGGGTCGATCACTTATTGGATCGATCACTTTTGGTTCTAAGTATAAAGTAATCTAATACAAGGCCAAATGTTCTATGTATAAAGTAATCTAATACAAGGCCAAATGTTCTAAGTATAAAATAATCTAATACAAGGCCAAATATTCTAAGTATAAAGTAATCTAATACAAGGCCAAATATTCTAAGTATAAAGTAATCTAATACAAGGCCAAATATTCGAAGTATGAAGTAATCTAATACAAGGCTAAATATTCTAAGTATAAAGTAATCTAATATAAGGCCAAACATTCTAAGTATAAAGTGATCTAATACAAGGCCAATAGATTAGATCAGAGTTAGCCATTTTGGCTGAAATACAAATAGGATGAGTATTGATACGTGTAACTTATATATACAGTTAGCAGAGCTCAGTTAAGAAGAGGAATAATGATAAACAGACAACGTAACAGGATCCATGTGAGTTTCTAGCCCCTTTCCTTATTATTTTTTCGGGGCTGTGTGCATACTCGATGTGATTAGTTAATACACTTATCCTAATTGATAAGTGTGTTCCCTATATGTTATATGTGTAAGATATGAATGATTGATGGTCGGTATGTGAACGATCTTCAGATATTGCATGTACCGTCAAGCTATAATTTTGGATATGAATGTTATATATAATGTGTGGATGATATATATATACATACATACATATATATATATATATATGTATATATACATACATATATATATATGTTATGAATGAATGTAATAATGGAGATGATAATGAAAGGCAAAGTAAGGTTAAAGGGTTGCATGCCCTACTAATATATGCGAAGGAAAGAGGGTTGCATACCCTAATAATATATGCGAAGGATAGAGGGTTGCATACTCTAATAATATATGCAAAAGATAAAGGGTTGCATACCCTAATAATATATGTGAACGATAAAAGGGTTGCATACCCTAATAATATATGCGAAGGTTAACTTTTTGCATACCGTAATAATATATGCGAAGGTTATAGGGAGAAATGCTCTTTAAAACGTAATGTATGAATATGAACAAAAGAAAGTATGCAGGTAAGTAAGTATACTGTAAACAGAAAGTATGGAAGTATAACGTATCTACGAAAGTATGTAGTTATGAATTTATTGTATGATTAACTGGAACTAACTCAGCATAGCTGACTTTTAGTATGAACACATGTGAGTATGATGAAGCAGCTCGCTTGAGGGGAACACGTGGCACATGAATAAGAGGCTGGCATCTAAAGACTCAAGATGATTTATATTTAATGTTTTTGGTTTAGAGATACAAGAAGTTTGTTTAAGATAATTTATGAATTTAATATGTAACATTTTATGAAAATTTTAATATTCCGCGAATGTTTTTATTAACTCTGATATTTAGAACCTATGTTTATGATTAAATCCACCGTCCAATGTAGGGCAACGGTAACGGGGCCTTACAAGTTGGTATCAGAGCAAAGTTTGAGAAATTTAAGCATCCTACATGCTTAAACTCGAATAGAGAATGGGATTTAAGTAAGGAAAGGAAAGAAGATGCCAGTTCAAGAATGCCATGTGTGTATCAGAGCAAAGTTCGAGAGATTTAAGCATCCTAAATGCTTAAACTCGAATAGAGAATGGGATTTAAGTAAGGATAGGAAAGAAGATGCCAGTTCAAGAATGCCATTTGTCACCTAAGCAAGCTCAGTAAAGGTAAAGTGTATGATTAAATATGTATGTTAATGTTAGCTTAATTTCTAAGGAAAGAATATATGAATGTTAGAGATAGGATTAATTGATTGTTTGATTGATTAACTTTTAAAGGAGAACCAGCACAAATAGACTCATAAGGGGAAGTGTATACGACACGGAAAGTAATGTGATCAGCTAATCACAGCTGGCCACTGTTATTACCTGTTAGCCTTACTATCGTTTTACTAAATAGTTCCTTGAGTGATGACGTTTTGTGTTTTTCCTTTTAGAATACGATGGCTGGAGCAAGAGAGATTGTTGGCACAGGAGGTCGCACTAGACGTAGAGGCAGGCCACGTACTTTTCGACCACCTTCTTTAGAGACAGCTTCCAACAAAGGAGACGAAGGAAGCGCAACCGGACGAAACCCAAGCAATAACGAAGGGTTTCAACTTGACCCCGCAATTCAAGCAGCTATCGTTCAAGCTGTAGCCACTGCTGTGAAGAATTTGACTCCTGAAGGGTTTGCTAGAAGCCAGGAAAGAGTTGAGAATCGGGGGAGAAGACTAGGAAAGAAGGAGGCCTCGAGTGTGGTTAAGTCAGTGAAGGTTAACGATAGAAAAGAGGCCGATGTGGGTGCAACTACAAGTCATTCAAAGGTTGCGATCCGCCGAAGCTGACAGGTTTGAGAGACTCAATCGCTACTCTCCAAGTGATAACCACTATGGACAAGGTTATCCGCATTAGCGAGTGTCGTCCCGACACAGCTGTGGGTTATGCTACCCAATCCTTCGGTGATAAAGCAATGTAGTGGTGGGAGTCGATTGAGCAGAGGAAGAGTCAGGAAGAGATTAAGGCAATGAGGTGGGAGGATCTGAAAGAGTTGGTGATGAAGAGGTTATGTGCTGACTCTAAAGTTGAGAGGGCGGAGATGAAGTTCATGAACTTGAAAGCCGGAAAGATGACGCACCGTGAGTATACAACAGATTTCAACCGAATGTCTAGGTTGGTGCCTAATATGGTTAGCACTGAGGCAAAAAGAATCAAGTGTTATGTGAGAGGATTGCCACAGAATGTACACATACTAGTCAGGGCGAATAAACTTGGTACTTTTGACTCTGCCGTTGAACTCGAGAAGATGGTTTAGGACCTGGCTATGGATGAAGATGTGGTTGGAGAAGAGAAGAAATATAAGCAGTGGTTCGCTCCTGTTAAACGACCGGGTAATTAGTTTTAGAACTCCATGTATAAGAGGCAGAAAGTGCGGGAGAAGAGATCGTGCAAGACGTGTGGTAAAATGCACGGTGGTGAGTGCAAGTGGGGTAGGGATCAGATGTTAGTTATAAATGAGGAATGACGCATGGAGGATAGTGCAGAGTAGGGTCAAACGCCCGTTATAAGTGCGGAAGGTGGGGCACTATGCTCATGAATGTAGTGAGAAGCCGGCATGTTTCCGGTGTGGAAAGATGGGCCACATGGCCAGATAGCGTACTGAAGCTGGAGGAAGTGAAAAGAAGGATGCAGAACCATCAAGGCCAAAGACCAGAGCATACATGCTGATTCAAGAACAAGCCAAGCAGATCCTGGATGTCGTCATAGGTACATTTCTAGTAAACGGTGTTTCCGCTTCAGTATTATTTGATTCGGGTGTGAATAAAAGTTTCGTAGCCATGCCATTTAGTAAATTAGCTAAAATGAAATTTTGCTGAGTGTCTGAAAATTTTATAGTAGAAACCGCTAGTGACACTTCGGTTAAAATAATGAAAATTGTTACGGACTGTAAGATAGAGTTAGAGGGACATGAATACCTTAGGAGGGTTCAATGTGGTTTTGGGAATGGATTAGTTGTCTGATTATGAAGCTCAAATAGTGTGTAAGAGTAGGATGGTAAGGTTAAAGTCCGTGGATGGTAGTGTGGTGATGGTGTATAGTGATAAGGAAAGTTCTGGGCTTAATGTCATCACGATGATAAAAACCGAGGGTTTGTTAAGGAGAGGGTGCGGTGCCTACCTAGCGTATGTTGTCAAAGCTACGGCCGAGACGAAAGAAATGAAAGATGTTCCTATCGCGCGAGACTACCCAGAAGTATTCCCTGAGGATTTTCCAGGGTTTCTACCGGAGTGAGAGATAGAATTCCAGATAGAATTAGTAACAGGAGCCCAACCCGTCGTGAAAGCGTCTTACCGTCTAGCGCCGTCCGAGATGAAAGAACTGATGTCCCAACTGCAAGAACTCATCGACAAAGATTTTATTAGACCAAGTGTTTCCCCATGGGGCGCACCAGTGTTATTCATGAAGAAGAAGGATGGAAGTATGAGAATGTGCATAGACTCTCGTGAGTTGAATAAGCTTACAGTAAAGAATGGATACCCTTTGCCAAGGATTTATGATCTGTTTGACCAACTTCAAGGTTCAAGTTGGTTCTCACGGATATATCTCAGATCAGGCTATCATCAGCTAAAAGTGAAAGAGGCAGACATCCCTAAAACAGTGTTTCGGACGCTGTATGGACACAACGAGTTCCTCGTAATGTCATTCGGTCTAACGAATTCTCCCGCAACATTCATGGACATGATGAATAGGGTGTGTCGCCAATGTTGGATAAGTCTGTTATCATTTTCATCGATGATATATTGATTTATTCAAAGAGTGAGTCTGATCTTGCCGAGCATCTGAGAGAAGTTATAGAAGTTCTGAAAATAGAGAAGTTATATGCTAAGTTTTCGAAATGCGTGTTCTGGTTGCGAGAAGTGCAATTAATAGGTCACGTGATTAATCCTGAAGAGATTACCGGGGATAGCTAAGATTGAGGCGATAGAGAATTGGAAGACTCCATATAATTCAACTGATATACGAAGCTTCTTAGGGTTAGCTGGCTACTATAGGAGATTCATCGAAGTTTTCTCCAAGATAGCCGCACCATTGACCGGTATGACCCAAAAGTCGGTAGTATTCAATTGGGGAAAGTTTCAAGAGGAAGATTTTGGGGAATTAAAGAAGAGACTCACGCAAGCTTCAATCCTTTCCTTACCTGATGGTGACGAGGATATGGTTGTTTGTACTGATGCTTTGTATTGTGGGTTACGTTGCGTGTTGATGCAACGAGGAAAAGTGATAGCTTACGCGTCTAGACAGTTGAAAGTCCATGGGATTACTTACCCGACACATGATTTAGAGCTAGCAACAGTAGTGCTTGCTCTCAAGATATGGAGTTTAAAGTACTTATTCAAGTAGAAGGAATTAAACATGAGATAGAGGAGATGGTTGAAATTGATTAAGGATTATGACTACGACAATAAATACTATCCTGCTAAAGCTAATGTGGTCGTTGATGCGCTAAGTCCTAAGAACGAGGAAGTCCATGAAACAGTGAAGTACCGTTTGATTATGAACTCAAGCCTATTTGAAGAAATCATCAAAGTACAGTCAGAATTGCTGATAAATGAAGGGCTAATAAAGAAAGAAGGGATTTTCGGTCAGCAAGATGAGTTGATAGAAAACACGCATGGTGTGAAGCTTAGGTTTGACTGTATGTGGATTCCACGTCATGGAGATCTTAAAGGTCGAATCTTAGATGAAGCTTACAAGTCAAGATACTCAATTCATCCAGGAACTTCAAAGATGTACCAAGATTTGAAAAGTGATTACTGGTGGCCAGGAATGAAAATGATGTGGTGGATTATGTTAGTAAGTGCTTAACTTGTTTACAAGTCAAAGCCGAACATCAGAAGCCTTATGGAAAAATGCAACCGCTTGAGATACCTGAGTGGAACACATCACCATGGATTTTATAACTAAGATACCTCGTAAAACTAAGCATAATGATATCATCTGGGTGATCGTGGACTGTTTGACCAAGAGTGCTGACTTTCTGCCTATACGAGAGGCTATCTCATCAGAAATGTTAACAAGCTTGTTCATAAAAGAGGTTATGACTAAGCATGGAGTATCGTTATCGATCGTGTTAGATAGAGATATCAGGTTTACTTCGAGGTTTTGGAAGAATTTCCATGTAGATATGGGAACAAGATTGAATATCAATACAGTGTATCATCCTCAAACAGATGGACAGTCTGAAAGGACGATCCAAACCCTTTAGGATATGCTACGTGCTTGTGTTTTAGATTTTGGTGGAAGTTGGGATGATCAGCTGCATCTGGCAGAGTTCTCCTATAACAACAGTTACCTTTCAAGTATTGGTATGCCACCGTTTGTGATGCTTTATGGTAGACGATGTAGAACCCCGGTTTGTTGGGGAGAGAATGGTCAGAAAGAAATGGGAAGTTTAGAAGCTGTCCAAGTAACATCCTCAAAGTTCGATCAGATTAAGGCAAGGATGAAAGCTGCTCAAGACAGAGAGAATTCGTATGTTGATAAGCCGCGACAACCGATCGAGTTTAACATTAGTGACAATGTGATGCTCAAGGTCTCGCCTTGGAAAGGAATCATTCGTTTCAGGAAGAGGGGTAAGTTGTGACCGACGTACATTGGGCCATTTAAGATTATGGATCGTGTGGGTGAATTAGCTTATAAGCTGGATTTACCCTATGAGTTAGAAGGAATTCATTCAAACTTCCATGTTTCTCATCTGAGAAACTGTCTAGCTGATAACACGTCTCGCGTGCCATTGATGGACATTGAGATTGATGAACAACTGAACTACATTGAACAACCAATAGAGATTGTTAATCGCATGGAGAAGCTGATTCGTCACAAGGTTATACCTTTAGTGAAAGTTATATGGAAGCACTGCAAGGGATCAGATGCTACTTGGGAAGCTGAGGATGAGATGCGCAAGTTTTACCCTGATATGTTTATGTAATAGTTAGGTTTCGGGGACGAAACCACTTTATGGAGGGAAGACTTGTAACATCCTAAATATTATAATATTAAATAAAGAAAATTGTGTTTAGTTGTTGTGTGTAAATATTTAATTAGAATAAATAAAAGATAAAAGTATGGACTTGGAATAATTAAGATGGATTAAGGGATGGGATGGGCCTTAGGCCATGGGCTTTAAGAAGTATAAATACTCCCTTAAACCACCCTAAAAACCCTTGATCCTCATTTCCATCTTTCCATAATCTCTACACACTCAAAACACACACACACCTTACCATATACGACTGAGAGAGGAAGAGGGAAAAACAAGATCAAACAAACATTGGTTTTTGATAGATCTTTACTATACAAGCTATACACAAGATCTCAAGTTCATAACCAAGCTAACCGACACCAAATGAACAAGTAAAGGTATGTTCTTGATCTTAAAGTTTACGTTTTTATGAACGGTTAGTCTTGACACTTAAACATAGAGTAGATCGGGTATAAACGAACCATAAAGTAGCAAACTTGATGTTATAATGGACATAACAAACTTATGGACATGAACGGCTCGTTTAAGAAACCCTAGATCTAGTCTTAAATGTTTCTAGCTATAAAGGATCAAACTTTATGGTTACCCGTGTTAAGTTTTGGCCGAAAACGGTTAGGGAAACATTTATAAGTCCATACCGAGCCATGACAAGGAGTTAGGTTTAAAACGGGTAAAGATAACGATAATAAAGGACCAAACACTGACCTAATATTTAAATAAAGTTCAGCTCGTTCGCTTACTTTTGGGATTTCGATCACTTTTGGATTGATCACTTTGGACTTAGCATACATTTGGATCGATCACTTTGGACTTGGCATACAATTGGATTCGATTACTTTTAGGATCGATCACTCTTGGATTCGATTACTTTTGACTCAGCATACATTTGGTTCGGTTACTTTTATAGGGTCGATCACTTTACGGATCGATCACTTTATGGATCGATCACTTTTGATTCTAAGTATAAAGTTATCTAATAAAAGGCCAAATTTTCGAAGTATAAAGTAATCTAATACAAGGCCAAATGTTCTAAGTATAAAGTAATCTAATACAAGGCCAAATGTTCTAAGCATTAAGTAATCTAATACAAGGCCAAATGTTCTAAGCATTAAGTAATCTAATACAAGGACAAATATAAAATATAAAGTAATCTAATACAAGGCCAAATATTCTAAGTATAAAGTAATCTAATATAAGGCCAAATATTATAAGTATAAAGTAATCTAATACAAGGCCAAATACTCTAAGTATAAAGTAATCTAATACAAGGCCAAATATTCAAAGTACAAAGTAATTTAATATAAGGACAAATATTCTAAGTATAAAGTAATCTAATACAAGGCCAATAGATTAGATCAGACTTAGCCATTTTGGCTGAAATACAAATTGGATGAGTATCGATACGAGTAACTTATATAAAGTTAGCAGAACTCAGTTAAGAAGAGGAATAACGATAAACGGAGAACGTAACAGGATCCAGGTGAGTTTCTAGCCCCATTCCTTGTTATTTTTTCGGGGCTGTGTGCATACTCGATGTGATTAGTTAATACACTTATCCTAAGTGATAAGTGTATGCCCTGTATGTTATATGTGTAAGATATGATTGATTGCTAGTCGGTACGTGAACGATCTTCGGATATTGCATGTACCGTTAAGCTATAATTTTGGATATGAATGTTATATATAATGTGTGAATGATATATGTATGTTATGAATGAATGTAATAATGGAAATGATAATGAAAGACAAAGTAAGGTTAAAGAGTTGCATACCCTACTAATATATGCGAATGATAGAGTGTTGCATACCCTACTAATATATGCGAAAGATAGAGGGTTGCATACCCTAAAAATATATGCGAAGGATATAAGGTTGCGTACCCTAATAATATATGAGAAGGATAAAAGGGTTGCATACCCTAATAATATATGCGAAGGTTAAAGGGTTGCATACCCTAATAATATATGTGAAGGTTATAGGGCGAAATGCTCTTTACAACGTAATGTATGAATATGAAACAATGAAAGTATGCATGTAAGTAAGTATACTGTAAACGAAAGTATGAAAGTATAATGTATGTATGAATGTATTGTATGAATTAACTAGAACTCACTCAGCATAGCTGACTTTTAGTATACATGCAGGTGAGTAAAATGAAGCAGCTCGCTTGAGGGGAACACGTGGCACATGAATAAGAGGTTGGCATCTGTACACTCAAGATGATTTATGTTTAATGTTTTTGGTTTAGAGAGACAAGAAGTTTGTTTAAGATAATTTATGAATTTAATATGTAAAATTTTATGAAAGTTTTAATATTCGCGAATATTTTTATTAACTCTGATATTTAGAACCTATGTTTATGAGTAAATCTAAAGTCCAATGTAGGGCACCGGTAACAGGGCCTTACTTAATCCCATTGGTTGATTAGAGATATCAAGAGATATTATAGCCCTTTTTTCATATATATGTACTATAGCAATTAATAAATAAGATAACATAGGCGAACAAATTCATGAAACCTACAAAAATAAAAGAGAGATGTATTTTAAAAGAAATCGAAACTTGAGGTTTTGTAACCAACTGAACTTTTGAATTGAACTATGGCTTATATATATATATATATATATGTTTTTAGATATGTATCATGTGTGTAGGTCTCATGTATGGAGTTCGATGTCTAAGCATCGGTGGTTTATGAAACAAAAACTGTTTCACCATTTTTTAGTAAACTTTTGTGATAATAATGAATACATGATTATGTATTATTATTTGTTTAGGTTAATAGACTACAAAGAAAATTAACTGATCTATACATAGAAAAATAGTAATAATAACAACAATAATATAAATAATAATAATAATAATAAAGACAAAATGGCAAAAGACGTCCTTTATGTTTGCACAGTTTTTCAATGGACGTCCTTTGGAAAACTTAATGACAAAAAAAATCGTTTATATTTGAAAACTCTATCACGTTTTGTCCTTTGCCCCTAACCCAGTTAAATATTTTCGTTAAATTATGTCATGTGCAATGCACATGAGGGTATATTTATAAATTTATAAATAGATTTAATAACTAAAAAAATAAAACATATATATATGTAAAAACTGTTAAAAAAAAAGATATAATATGTAAAAAGATTTCTCTCTCTTACTCTCTCTCCTTCCCTCTCTCTCTCTTTCTGTGTTTAGTGTTTAAACCGCCACCACCACTAACTTCCACCGGAGACCTAGTTAATCGCCGCCGCCACCACACCAAATCAACCACCACGCTTACTGACCCGTTGTTATTCCGGGCACGTCATCTACATCACCACCACGGCCAGTTTTCCAACAAGGGGATCAATGACTGAAACGATTGATTAGCGTCTAATTTCTCAGATCTAATCTTGTGTATCGTCTAATTTCGCAGATCTAATCTTGATTCTTCTAATTTCTGGAGGTGCGGTGGTGGCGGCCGGTTTTCCGAGTGCAGTTGTGGGTCTTGTGTGGAGGTGTGGTGGTAGCGGCTGCTAGTAGAGGTGGGTGACGGTGGTTGAGGTCAAGGTTGTGATAGGTTGGTTGGTGACGGTGGTTTTGGATGTGTGTGTGTGTGTGTGAGAGAGAGAGAGAGAGAAAGTGGAATAGTGGATCGATTTTTTTATTTTTCACCAGAAAATGCCGGTCGGAGCCTGGTGTGTGAAATTATGATGGTGGGTGGTGGGTGCAGTGGTGTGTGATTGTGGTGTTTATGAATGTTTGGGTAAAAATGACGGTTAAAAAGAGAAAAATGTTTATTTACTCAAAGACCAAAATTTTTAATCAGTTACACAAATAACCTCTGAGAGGGTAAAAAGACTAAATTGCCCTCACATTAGGTGCACATGACTGGTTTTAACAAGAAAAACTAACCTCGTTAGTGAAAATGACGAACCTTGCAATGTTTTTTGAACACCAAGGATGTTTTTTGTTATTAAGTTTGCCAAAGGATGTCAATTGAAAAACCGTGCAAACATAAATGACGTATTTTGCCATTTTGTCTAATAATAAAGATATGTGTATGATGGTTATACATGAAATATACGCTGATGGGTTTTGTTAAATTGCTAGAAATTTATGTGTGTTGTAATATGTACATGTATAATTTAGTAATTTATGTGTGTGTAGTTATTTATATATATGTGTATACGTACAAAATTTTATCAAATGATTTGGTAATAATAAATTCCTAGATCATGTAACAAATACGTATAATATATTTATTTATGCTTTACATTTCTCGTGTTTCACACGTCAAATGTATCGGGAGCGGCTTGTAAGCTTCTATGTGGTTTGAGTTTGAACACGTATTCAATATGTTTGCCAAGCCTCTTCGGCTTAGTCCGGGTTCACAACAACACTTGATGGATCCTAGTTTATGTTTTATTTTTATACATTGTTGTTTATATATAAATGTATGGCATGTGACATTAAATTTGATTAATAAACACATAAATAAAAAAAAAATTACAACCTAAAATTGGGGTTGTTACATTCTCCCATTGTTAATGAAATTTCATCTTCGAAATGATTTAATCTAGGTTATAGAAAGTTATGACTAAGAATATGGGGATAAAAAGACAATTAGGTGTTAAAGATATGATTAAGTAAGGTATACGAAGTAATTTGGTTTTCATAAAAGTTAGACTCCTGAAATAATTTGTGGTAATGAATGCTTAGTTGCGACACATACATGTGTAACATTTTCGGTGCTTAGATATTACTTCACAAAAGGAATCTTGAATTTGAATAAGAACATAACATAAATTTATGAATAAAGTTTGTACGCCTATATTTGGGTGGGGTGATATTTAACCTACCGGTAAGTACAAATAAGTTAACAAAAGAGAAGATGTTATTATGGTTATGGTTTAGGATAGCGCCGTGTCATAAGGGAAAAATCAAGGGGTTAGAGCATGCCCGTCATAGTAGAAGATAGGTTCTAGAAGATAGGGCACTAGTGGGAAGATGGAAAGCATGACTCAAAACTTTAGTAAAATGCGACATGTGTTGTCGTTTATGCTTTAATGAGTAGGAAGAAAGTGTTCAGCGGTATGGGTTTGCTATAGTAATAAAGCACTTTATTGAGTCCTTCATAGTGTAAGTACTTACAAACCTAATGACATGACAATTGATCTTAAAATGGTAACACGATGTAGAGTTTTATTCGTTATTCCCATTGGGGGGGGGGGGGGGGGGTTAACCACCAATATATATATTAACTAGGTTAGGCAGTGGAAAGAAAAACAACATTTTTAACATGGAAGCATAACCAATTTCAAATTTGTGACCCTTAATATAAGTCTATGAGGTATAAAGATCTTAAGGATTTCCAAATCCAGTCACAGGTCAGTATTATGGCCTTCGGTGACTTAGCTTTAAGCTTTAGAACATGGATATTATATAATTAAAGGTTGTGAGCTTTTTGTAAGGAAATATTTATTAAACCAAGTACTATAATTACATAAGGATTTCAATTCCGATATGGGAGATGGAACGCGACGTTCATTGTATGAGGAGTGAGATTGTTTCTCATTTATATACAACTTCCTAGACTTTAGTCCTTGATTAAGGTGATTCTGGGTAAAAGATGTTATTACAATAGCCATTATGTCGACGCTAGGAGGTCGACGGACATGGCGTTTGTTTTTAGAAGAATGTTATATGCTCGTTTGTAATGGTTGGGTTTCTTTTTGGACTAGTGATAGTATCACCTCGTGCATGTCTTTGTGGGTAGCTGCTCGTCGAATGTAACTGGAATGTATTAGTTATGAAGGAACATGGAATGAAAGAGTAAATGAGATGGTATGTAGAAGAGATAAACTCTCGAGAATGGTTTATGGTCTCAAATATGCCGAGGGGATGCAAGAACATGGTCTTTTTTTCCTATTTGTTTTAATAAAACATTTTGAAAGTTCTATGAGTTGCAATCTAGCTTATACATTATTAAATAAAGACAATTTTTAAAATAATAAAATCATAATATTAACCATAATATTAGAAAAAAAATTGTTATATATATATATATATTTCTAGTATTAATATGATTGTTAAGAGTACTAATATCAAGTATAATAAAAAAAATAGTGTCAAAAATAGTATTACTAATAATAACATTTTTAGTTTTAAAATATCAATAATTATCCGGTTGATGACAGTATTATTAATAATCACGGTAGTGATAATAATAATGATTTATTTCTTTTTAAAATATTAATTTGATCGTGTAAAATGTATGTACAAGTAATTAAACATTTTTTTTTGCTTGAGAAACTTACATGAATTATCTAAGTGCTTTTGGTGGTGTGTTGGGAACTCATGAGGTAGACGTTTGAGAGAATTGAGAACTTCATGAGAGAAATTAGAGGAAAACGTAAGTGAAATTTTTAAGTTGGCTTAAGTCAACTCTCAGATTGCGAAGTTGTGTTAAAATCTTTAATGTCAATATAAAATAACGAATGGATTGTCAGTCGTTGTAGATTGTTAATGGAAATGTAGCACTAGGGTCAACTTCTGGAAACGTGGTCAGACGAGATAAGTCTTCGATGCTCCGTTAACTCATGCTTCTATCGGGCGTAATCCAAATCCCTTCCAATTCTTCATGTTGGTAGGAGTTTAGACATGAAATTTAATTAGAGGATAGATCTTGGAATATTTTTGTTCTTAACGTTGGCCAACACTCATATTTTAAAATAACTAAGATATATATGTATAAAACTAAATATTATAAATGCAACAATGCAAGAGTTCCTAAAATACTCTAAATATGAATATCGAAGAAGTTAAAAGAAATAATAAGTATTTTTAAACGAAAACGAAGTTATTGTCTCAATGATTAGAAATATAAAAGGATGAGTGTGCTCAATCCAAGATGATATAAACGACGAGTCAAGATGGTCAAGGATAACCATTATTTATTAGAATTTTTTTATTAAATTTTGTTTGTTTGTTTTTTTACTAGTTTTATGCTACTTTCAATATTTGATAATTGTTGTTACGACTTAATATGGCGACCCAATAGAATAACCCAGAATGCTCATGTGCCTGTAAATTCACAATTTCGTTATGGACCGTAATTGCTAGTTCACCTCACAAAGCTTTCTAATATTATCCCATTGTAGTCATATTATGTGTTTTTTTCTTTTGTATTTCTATTTTTTTTTTGTACACCAGACGAGTACGTCATGGAACTATATGTGTGTGCAACAAGTTATAAAAGAGATCATCCTAAGGTATACACATACTCTTATCAACTAACGTTCTCACTTATAAGTCAACCCTATAAATCAAGGCTTAAGAGTCTTAGCCTTTGTAAAGTACTAAAAGGAAGTCAAAGCCTAAGTAATGTGGGCACCTTAATAGTTTGGGTCCCAAAGGTGTTGTCGGTTAAAGTCTAGGTATCTCTAACGAAACCTAATTTGCTAAAACCGCAAGCTCGGATACCAATCTGTCACAACCCGACTAGGCGGCTGGACGTGAAGATTGAATACCGACTTAAACATAGCGAAAATAAATAACAAATTCATATTAAGACACTAGGTCAATGTTTCAATCAAATGTCAAATACAATTACAAAGCTAGAAATTCTACTACAATCTAACTAGGTGAAAACGCTCTACTATCCACACTGGTTTCTTCAAATTTATCTGTACGGTTCGACGTAAGTCTTCTAAAAGGATCTTCTATCCCCAACTAGCTCTTGTATAAGGCTCTAAATCTCCATATCCGAATAACATGTACCTGAATACATGTTTAAAATAATTGGGTCAACTAAAAAGTTGGTGAGTTCATGAGTTTAATTTGTAAAAACATATATATATATATATATATATATAAATGATTTAAATAGTATGGTGCACATTAAACAAGTTCACAATCAAACCTGTGTCCATGACCTGTGAACATCTAAATTATATATACCACTTACCCATATCCCTTATTGTTATGGGTCAAATTTAGTTATGTCTGCCAACATAATATACAAAACTGCGCCGATATATCACAAGATAACCATTATATCATTCAGTGGAAGGTCTTCCATGATATAGGCCCACAGTGTGCGGGGTCTTCCCCAAATAGTACTACCCATATATCTCGTGGATCCTAATGGAGTTAATGATTATGCGACAAAGTCAGGGATTGTTTTTGGCAGCTAAATTGGTCTTGATTAATAATACACCAATAAGTTTAAAAACAAATAGAAGCATGTATCCACCCAAAAATTTAAGAAAAAGGGTAGTGAATGAACTCACCTGGATCTATGCGTGAAGAAAATACCATTAAAGAAATCTCATTGCTATGCTGGAAATGGCTCCAACTGATTAAATCCCTAAATCCATGGAGCATGTCACTAAAAGTAATATGTGTCATAGAAAGCGTGCATGTGACCTAGTTCGTATATGTTGGATACCTTAAATAAGGTTACTTGGGATTGTGACGGTTGATAATAAAATAATATTTTGCATCAATTGACTTATGTGAACATAAACTAAGATAATATTAGTCTCGGATATATAAGTTTGTTCTTTTTGACATTTTATTCCCTAGATTATGCAAATATATCTTAAAAATAGTTCAAAATATGGTTCTAAGTATTGGTAACTTAATACATATATATATATATATATATATACATATATATATATACACATGTTCATATTATATAAGGTGTAAAAGTATAACTTTTTAGGTATAAGTAAAATGTGATGTTTATTAAGATTTCGCATTTTAAATGCATATTGGCGATTCTAACGCTTAGGTTATCATTTTAACACTTGGTCTAAATATTTTAACATCTTTCGTAACATTATTCTAGAATACAAATTATAAAGTTGTTGTAAAAAGTTTAGAAACTATCTTTTTCGGTTTTATGTTAAGTAACCGGTTTAAAAGTGTAAGGACAACTTAAAGATTATATTCCTCACCTTTTCTTCCACATATATCTTTTCTATGTTAGAAAATCTGCAAAAATGTAGATTCTTATACTAAATAAAATTTGATTTCGATAAATCCTACATTTGATATGTAACACATTTAAATCACTAATTTAATGGAAAAAAAGTATAATACATAGTATTTAACAACTTGAATGAGTTTTATAATTATATTTAGATTATATAATGTCAAAATAAGTATATTAAATCATGGGTTTGAAAAATACATAGTTTGGGTCTGTTTAGGGTTTTAACGTGTTACGATTCAGTTTTAAACGTATCACTAACTGGTAAATCAAAAGGAGGTGATTTTGCTTTATAATATCTTAATATATATACCTAAATTTACTGTAACTAGGTTAGATTAAATACGTCTAGGTCAAATCATGCGGTTTCGATTAGGCGATATCTTTAACGTGTAACTAAACGATTTTTGAAATTTTGATCTTATGTGTATGTTTTTAAAGCATATGTCCTCTTAAACAGGTTATACAGGTAATGTATACTGGAAATAACTATTTTTGAAGTATTGTATATGTATGATATCACATGTGCCATAGTGTGTGTAAATTCATGATTTTGAGTGTAATAAACGTAAGAACGGGATAAATAATCGTTACCAAGTCTTAGGGATGCTATAAGTAGTTCATTAGATGCTTCAAGGGAGTCTGCATATTTCGTTAAAACATGGATGTTGTGGTTCTGTGAATAGATTAGAACGAAACCTTGTGAGAAACAAAGATACTTAGCAAGGAAACGATGATTTTAACAACAGGCTTCGGATAATACCTTGATGGAGACGAACCTAGGTCTGTTTTAGGACTTCCTTGGGGTCGATTAAGGCTGATGTGAGTCAAGTATGGAAGCATATGGGGCTGCGATATTATGTGAAATAAGTTAGGAATGATTAAAGCTTAGATTAACACATGTGTATATTAAACTTAGACAGTTTTGAAGGTGTATGTTATAACCGATTTAAAAATGCTTTGGGAACTCTTCCTTGGTTTGATCCCAGCAGCATATATGGAGGAATCAGAGGGTCTTTCTTTCTAAGTAGGGCTGGGAATACAATAGGATTCGTAATGGAACGAAGATCAAAGTCTCAAATAAGAGCTTTACATGATGGGCAATTAAATTCTTGGTTTACCTTGATCAGGATTTGATGAACACTTGATCATTACACCATATGGTTTGATTAAAAAAAACCTCAAGGTAGTTGAAACTGCTAGGAATTAGAAGACTTAGAATTCTTGAAGGATTGTATGAGATTATATAGGCTTAAGATGATTTGTCTGATGTGCAAAGTCATGGAACGAGCTGTGAATGGTGAAGTGATCTGCCATTTTTAATGGTGAGTCGATACTGCCAGGAATTAGATGACCATACTGTGTTCCCGAGTTTCATTTAAGGAGAGAAAAGAAAGGGAGGAAAATTGAAAGAGAAAAGAAAGAGAGGGGGAAGGAAAATGTTCCTGAGTTTAATGAAAATGAAAGGAAAGGAAAAAAAAAATTAGGAGTTAATAGGTAGTTAATTAATACACACACATTTTCTCTCATAATCTGTCCAATTTGGAAGGATGAGTATGGACTTCAATTTTCTAGCCCTTTCTCTCCCTTCCCCTCCGCTCATCTCTTTAAAAAATCTTTGGAACATGATTTCTTCACATTTTCTTCTCATTTCCTTCCACTCCCCTCTTTAAATGAGACTCGGGAACACGATTGTATGAGATTATATAGGCTTAAGATGATTGTCTGATGTGCAAAGTCATGGAACGATCTGTGAATGATGAAGAGATCTGCCATTTTGATTTTCCATATCAAAGATAGGAAGTTGAAGATTTGGCAGTATTCTAGAGATATTATGGAGAGATTTGATAATTTTCATGGATTCTCAAATATTTGAGTTAGATTTATGTGACACTCGTTAATTTCAGGTTAACTCCGTTAATCCAAACTCCGTCAATTCAAACTTAAGATCAATTGATCTATAACGCGCATCTCATTACATTTAAACTAGGGTTTTAAATGACGCATGACAATCACTACACATGTAGTCTTTCGGGATTTCACCGAAACGCAAACAAGTTGACTCAAACCATTGGTGAACAAACGACAAACATCAAAACAATAAATATTTGATAATAACGTGTTAAGTTATATGCTACTTGATATTTATACATAGAACACAAAATTCAAGAGTCAAGGGTTATTAATTATACTAGATATTGAATAACAAGAAGTAGAGGGACTTAAGTGTAACAAGTTAATATTTAATATTAACAAAAACCCTAACCTCCCTCCCTCTCCCTCACAACCGATCGGCCCCCCTCCCTCTCCCTTGGCTGCCGTCACATCACACACACACATACAACCTTTTTCAAGTTTTGTTGAAGAATTAAGGTGCTAGGAAGGTAATTAACAACTACTCTATGCATTCTAAGTATTTAATTTTCATATTGAATGGGTTAATCAAAACCCTAGATTCTTGAAAGTGATTATTAAGATGAGTTAGGGTTTGATTGTATGTTGATGATGAATTGCTAATGAAATTGATAACTAGTTGTGTTATTGTTGCTTGTTAATCACTTGTTCTTTGATTTTAAACTTTAAAGAAAAACCCTAACTATGTGTGTAATGTGAAATTGATATGCATGGTTGGTTAATCTTGTGTCTAGAGTGTTATATGCATGGATTATGATTCATAGATTGTTGTTATGTTGAGTTTTGATGTAAACTGGTACTTGATAGATTGTTAAGTTTATGTTTAGACGACTGTAACTGAATGTTAATGTGGTAATTGGTCGAAATTATTAACACTACAGTGTACTATATTGAGTCTAGTTTCTAAAGAGTCCAAATTTTCAATTTTTGGACGTGTAAAAGTTAACTTTTATTATTTTACAAAACTGATGTGCAAGTCTGAATTGTGAGGTCTGCTGTTAGGCTGTTTCGAAATTATCATATCTCATAAACTACAAGACCAAATGGGTTAGTTCCACTTCTGGAAGTAAAAATTTTGAGTTAAGAAGCTAACCCAATTGGTCTTGCATTAATTGAATTTACCATTTAACGGGAATAAAAAATATCATTCTGTTGCGCACGATTTTGACTGCTGTGAGTTTACTGTAATGTTTTAGTCTTTGTGAGAAAACTATGTGGAATAAAAATACAATAAAAATAGTTCTGGAAGCCTAACTAATGTGTGCTTTTATGACGATTTTTGGTGAATTAATTGATATGTTATGATCATTTGAATAGAGTAATCTTTCAAGTAGAAATCTGTCTTGATAAAACTAGCTGCTGAACTATGTGAAAATACAAGAGACGTGTTTGTTAATAGATAGTTGCCATGTTTTGACTAAACTGCCCTTGTGGGGAGATAATTTACTAGTAATGTACAATGTTAGTATTTGATGCTTAAGTAGTTTTATACACATGTAACCTGTCACCAATGTGTTTGTCGAGTCACACATAATTCACAAACGAAACACGAAACGTATCTCATGCATAGGTATTATGTGCCAAGTCTATAGACTCAATAATAGTTTAAATACTTTGAGAATCTCATTTTTGTTTTATAGCACTAGTGAGGATTTTCTTTGACGCGCATCTCTCGGATTTGTTTTTGAATTCTTCGCAAAAAGTGAGTTTCACGTCCCCTTTTACTCTTTTAAACGCTTTTTACTTGGGGGAGATAACATACTCCAAACACTTTAGATTTTGTTATTGGTTATATATCGCTTGTAAGGCTAAGTGGCAAACAAACCAACTAAAGTCCTTCATAACATCGAACCGTTTAGTATTTGTATAATAGCGAGTCTCTGTTGAGTAGTACTACTGGGTTTGACAAACCCCACCCAACTCTAAACTCGACGACAGGTCGAGTGGGTGTAATCTTGGCTAACACATTTTCCATGGTCGTGGTAGACATGGTGGCAAGGCAATTGATAAACAGTCAGCTTCGGTGTTGAACCCTTAGTAATACTTGTTTTATAGGCTAGCTACCTATTGATATATAATTGACTTAACACTATCTGGTAACGCAAACGCAAACGCAAAACGTAAACGCAAACGCTTTATTTATATAAACTTGTGAACTCACCAACCCTGTGTTGACACTTTTAGTATGTTATTCTCAGGTAGCCGAGGCGGGCACGCGGTATAGGAACATGCATTCATTTAATACCATCGTTTTGAAAAACTTGTTTTAAACTTTTATTAATTGGGTTTTTAAGTCGTCCTGCGTGACGCAACACTTGGTTTATGATTTACGCTTCCGCACTTATTTAAATTTAATGTTCATGGTTTGAAAACTTTGAACATAGTGTTTGATTATAACTAATGATTCCGATCTTGTTAGTTCACACCCTCTGACGGTAAAACTCCGTTATTGGATTTTGAGGGTGTGACAGATTGGTATCAGAGCCATTGGTTATAGCGAACTAGAATTGCATGCATACTAGACTATAACCGCAACGAACCATTAGTTATAATTTCTACGCACTGCATATATATTTTATTTAGTCTTTCGTTATCTTTATCTCTTTACCTCATTCACTCATACGCGCGCATACACGACTTACCTGTAGGGATGTCGACGCCACCATCATCATCATCCGACCAGGTGACTCATGCCCATGGAAAGGAACCGCAGTTACATACCTCGCCGCCACCCCGAGTAGCCCCGGAACTAGAAGCCCCTGCACCGAAGAGGTATCGCCTATCTGGAGGCATGTACGATGACGACGTAGCTAGGATTGGTACCCGATTCTGATCAGGCGTATGGTTTACCGCGAGCAAGTTTCCCCACTACCTCACCCGAGCCGTCCTGCATACCCCAACACCCTACCACCCACAACCGAACCAATAGAGCGTGTTCTCGCAGCTGTTGTTTCCTGTTTAGAGCGTGACGCGGGTTTTATACGCTCGGCGAGAGCGAACGTTTCCGGATTGATAAGAGATGGAACCGAGGCTAGGGAGGAAATTTCCCGCCTGACAACGGCTATGAAGGAAGTGCAGGATGCTAACGATCAACAAATGAAGATAATGAGAAAAATGCAAGCAGAAATGATAGATTTGCAAGAGCAACTCCTTGTGGAGAGATCCCGGACAGAGATAGCTCTAGAGCGTTGTGATATATTACAGACGCAAATTGCCCAGAATGCAGCAGAGCCAGAGGAAGAACCTGAGGAGGAACCCGAGGAAGATCCCAAGGAGGAACCCGAAGAGGAACCGGAGGAAGAACCGGCTGAGCCGGAGGCACACTCAGAGGTGTCCTCAGACGATGACATCGAAGAATGATAACACCTAGATGGAGAGGTTGTCTCCATCCAAACTATTATTATCTATGATTTTAAGGATTGGTTTTAAATACTTTGTAGCGAATACAATGGTTTTAATCATGAATTATTATTTGGATTATTATATGGTTGTGATGTGATGTTTGCTTCTTTTATTTTTTTTCTTTCTTACCTACCTTTTATTACATGTATGGTGTGTTGCATATGAAACCGAGAATTCATGTCTAACACTTTATGCTGTGATTCTAGGAGATGGCTGGAAGAAACACTGGGCATGGTCGCGGTAACATCAACCTAACCGCAACAGAACTCCAAACCCTATTCAATGACCATGCGGCGGCAGCTTTAGCTGCACATGTTCAGAATCAAGCCGGAGGCCCAGCCGGAGCCTGTACTTTCAAGAACTACATGGATTGCAAGCCCAACTCATTTAAGGGCACTGAGGGAGCCATAGGTTTCCGGCGTTGGGCTGAGAAGGCAGAGTTAGCTTTCGAGATGTGTAACTATCTACCCGCCAGCAGGGTCAAATTTGCTGCTGGAACATTGGAAGATTCTTCTCTCACTTGGTGGAACTCCAATGTGCAAATCCTTGGGTTGGATTTAGAGAACGCTATGAACTGGGAAGAGTTCAAGAATATGATGTGGGAAGTGTATTGTCCTAGAGAGGAAATCACGAAGTTAGAATCTGAATTTTGGTCGTTGAAAATGGTGGGTTCCGAGATTGAAGCCTACACCACCCGTTCCCATGAGCTAGCAGTAATGTGTCCACGGATGGTAGACCAGCCGAGTAAGAGAATTGAGATGTATATCGATGGGTTGGTACCACAAATTCAGGGTATGGTGACGTCTTCCAAACCGGCTACAATTCAACAAGCAATCCGATTAGCCCACAAACTGACGGACCAGGCAGTGGCACAAGGTGCGTTACCACCTGGAGGTTCCACCTCTAAAACACAAGACAACTCAAGCACTGACAACAACAACAACCCGAGCAATGGAAAGAGGAGATTTGACAACACCAGGTCCTTATCATCGAACCCCCCACAGCAGCAACACTACCGTAAACCTGAACTCGCTCGAAACTTCTATAATCAGGTTTCCAACAATAAAAACAACGGTGGCGGGCAGGGTTCGAGTGGCTATGCGGGGAAGTACCCGAAATGCAACAAGTGCAACTATCACCATGCTGGCTCATGCGACCGTATCAAGTGTCTGAGATGCGGAAAAATGGGTCATCAGGCCAAAGACTGTAGGGGAGACCTAGCGGCAAAGGGTGCTCCTAAACAGCCTACGTCGACTAAAGGGTGCTTCGAGTGTGGTCAAGAGGGTCACTTCAGGAAGGATTGCCCCAAACTGAAGCAGAATGAGAGTAATGGAGGCAACAACAGTGGCGGAAGTATTGGTAGGGGTAGAGCTTTCGTCATTGGGTCGGGCCAGGCCCACAACGATCTGAATGTGGTTACCGGTAAGTTTCCTGTGAACGACTGTTTTTCTTATGTTTTGTTTGACACTGGAGCTGATAGGAGTTTTATATCGAAAGCCTTTAGTAAACTCTTAGACTTAACTCCAACCCCGTTAGATGCTAAGTTTCATGTTGAATTAGCTGACGGTAAGTCTATAGAAACAACTTACGTGCTAGCGGGATGTAAGTTGAAACTGTCGGGTCATACTTTCGATATCGACCTCATACCTTTTACACTTGGTAGTTTCGATGTCGTTGTCGGCATGGACTGGCTATCCGAGAACCGAGCTGAGATTTTATGTCACGACAAGATAGTCCACATTACTACCTCTTCCGGCGAAATCATCTCGATACAGGGCGAGAAGAGCGGCATGACTACAAGCGTCATCACCCTTATGAAGGCGCATAAATATTTACGAAAGGGTCATCCAGCAATTTTAGCTCATATTGTTGAGAAACCCGCGGAGGAGAAGCGAATCGAAGACATACCAATTGTGCGAGATTTTCCGGAAGTCTTCCCGGAGGATTTTCCTGGACTCCCACCAATTCGGCAAGTCGAATTCCAAATTGAATTGACCCCCGGTGTAGCACCCATAGCACGAGCCCCGTATCGGCTCGCACCGGCGGAGCTTCAAGAGTAGTCCACTCAATTACAAGATTTGTTGGATAAAGGTTTTATCCAACCAAGCTCATCACCATGGGGAGCCCCTGTCTTATTTGTCCGAAAGAAGGACGGGACTTTTCGCATGTGCATCGACTACCGAGAGCTGAACAAGGTGACGATCAAGAACCGTTATCCCTTACCCCGAATTGATGATCTGTTCGACCAGCTTCAAGGATCGAGTTACTACTCGAGGATCGATCTGAGATCTAGTTACCATCAACTGAGAGTGCGCGAAGAAGATATTTCAAAGACGGCATTCAGGACTCGGTACGGTCACGACGATTTTTTAGTTATTCCTTTTAGCTTAACCAATGCACCAGCCGTATTCATGGATCTCATGAACAGAGTATGCAAGGCGTACCTCGACATATTTGTGATTGTTTTTATTGATGATATCCTCGTCTACTCCGAGAACAAGACCGACCACGAAGAACACCTGAGGTTGATCTTAGAATTGCTGAAGAAGGAACAACTGTACGCTAAACTCTCGAAATGCGAATTTTGGCTTCGCGAGGTTCACTTCTTAGGACATGTGATCAATGAGAATGGTATCCATGTCGAGCCCGGCAAGGTAGAGGCCATCAAAAACTGGGAAGCACCTAAGACTCTGACTGAGGTGCGACAATTCCTAGGACTAGCTGGCTACTACCGACGTTTCATCGAGGGATTTTCAAAGATTGCTCAACCCCTCACCGCCTTGACGCACAAGGGTACTAAGTACAATTGGGGTGATGCGCAGGAGTCCGTCTTCCAACTGTTGAAAACCAAACTCTGTAGCGCCCCTATCCTAGCCCTTCCCGAGGGAACAGAAAATTTTGAGGTGCATTGTGACGCATCGATACAGGGTCTCGGTTGCGTGTTGATGCAACTCGAGAAGGTTATAGCATATGCCTCTCGACAACTACAGATTCACGAGAAGAACTACACGACCCATGACCTGGAACTCGGAGCTGTGGTGTTTGCTCTTAAGATATGGAGACATTACTTGTACGGTACCAAGTTTACCATTTACACCGACCACAAGAGTCTCCAACATATCTACGATCAGAAGGAGCTGAACATGCGACATCGTCGTTGGTCAAGCTACTTAAGGATTATGATTGTGCCATCAAGTACCACCCTGGCAAGGCCAATGTAGTGGCCAATGCTCTCAGCAGAAAAGAAACCGATAAACCTAGACGAGTGCGAGCTTTACAACTCACGATTCACGCCAACTTACCCGATCAGATTCGCGATGCGCAACTCGAAGCCTTGAAAGACGATAATCTCCCATCAGAACTCATGCGAGGCATGAACAAGCAACTTGAATCCAAATCAGACGGGGTCCGATATTTCGAAAACCGGATTTGGGTCCCTCGATACGGAGAGTTGAGAACCCTAGTGATGGACGAAGCACACAAGTCCCGATATTCCATCCACCCTGGCTCGGATAAAATGTACCATGACCTAAAGGCACTTTACCGGTGGCCAAACATGAAAGCCGACATTGCCACCTACGTGAGCAAATGCTTGACTTGTGCAAGAGTCAAAGTGGAATATAAGAAACCCTCTGGTCTGCTACAGCAACCGGAACTTCCAACGTGGAAATGGGAACACAAAGCTTTCTAGTATTGTCCCATTGTAGTCATATTATGTGTTTTTTTCTTTTGTATTTCTATTTTTTTTGTACACCAGATGAGTACGTCATGGAACTATATGTGTGTGCAACAAGTTATAAAAGAGATCATCCTAAGGTATACACATACTCTTATCAACTAACGTTCTCACTTAGAAGTCAACCCTATAAATCAAGGCTTAAGAGTCTTAGCCTTTTGTAAAGTACTAAAAAGAAGTCAAAGCCTAAGTAATGTGGGCACCTTAATAGTTTGGGTCCCAAAGGTGTTGTCGGTTAAAGCCTAGGTATCTCTAACGAAACCTAATTTGCTAAAACCGCAAGCTCGGATACCAATCTGTCACACCCCGACTAGGCGGCTGGACGTGAAGATTGAATACCGACTTAAACATAGCGAAAATAAATAACAAATTCATATTAAGACACTAGGTCAATGTTTCAATCAAATGTCAAATACAATTACAAAGCTAGAAATTCTACTACAATCTAACTAGATGAAAACGCTCTACTATCCACACTGGTTTCTTCAAATTTATCTGTACGGTTCGACGTAAGTCTTCTAAAAGGATCTTCTATCCCCAACTAGCTCTTGTATAAGGCTCTAAATCTCCATATCCGAATAAAATGTACCTGAATACATGTTTAAAATAATTGGGTCACCTAAAAAGTTGGTGAGTTCATGAGTTTAATTTGTAAAAGCATATATATATATATATATATATATATATATACATATATATATATATATAAATGATTTAAATAGTATGGTGCACATTAAACAAGTTCACAATCAAACCTGTGTCCATGACCTGTGAACATCTAAATTATATATACCACTTACCCATATCCCTTATTGTTATGGGTCAAATTTAGTTATGTCTGCCAACATAATATACAAAACTGCGCCGATATATCACAAGATAACCATTATATCACTCAGTGGAAGGTCTTCCATGATATAGGCCCACAGTGTGCGGGGTCTTCCCCAAATAGTACTACCCATATATCTCGTGGATCCTAATGGAGTTAATGATTATGCTACAAAGTCAGGGATTGTTTTTGGCAGCTAAATTGGTCTTGATTAATAATACACCAATAAGTTTAAAAACAAATAGAAGCGTGTATCCACCCAAAAATTTAAGAAAAAGGGTAGTGAATGAACTCACCTGGGTCTATGCGTGAAGAAAATACCATTAAAGAAATCTCATTGCTATGCTGGAAATGGCTCCAACTGATTAAATCCCTAAATCCATGGAGCATGTCACTAAAAGTAATATGTGTCATAGAAAGCGTGCATGTGACCTAGTTCGTATATGTTGGATGCCTTAAATAAGGTTACTTGGGATTGTGACGGTTGATAATAAAATAATATTTTGCATCAATTGACTTATGTGAACATAAACTAAGATAATATTAGTCTCGGATATATAAGTTTGTTCTTTTTGACATTTTATTCCCTAGATTATGCAAATATATCTTAAAAATAGTTCAAAATATGGTTCTAAGTATTGGTAACTTAATACATATATATATATATATATATATATATATACACGTTCATATTATATAAGGTGTAAAAGTATAACTTTTTAGGTATAAGTAAAATGTGATGTTTATTAAGATTTCGCATTTTAAACGCATATTGGCGATTCTAACGCTTAGGTTATCATTTTAACACTTGGTCTAAATATTTTAACATCTTTCGTAACATTATTCTAGAATACAAATTATAAAGTTGTTGTAAAAAGTTTAGAAACTATCTTTTTCGGTTTTATGTTAAGTAACAGGTTTAAAAGTGTAAGGACAACTTAAAGATTATATTCCTCACCTTTTCTTCCACATATATCTTTTCTATGTTAGAAAATCTGCAAAAATGTAGATTCTTATACTAAATAAAATTTGATTTCGATAAATCCTACATTTGATATGTAACACATTTAAATCACTAATTTAATGGAAAAAAAGTATAATACATAGTATTTAACAACTTGAATGAGTTTTATAATTATATTTAGATTATATAATGTCAAAATAAGTATATTAAATCATGGGTTTGAAAAATACATAGTTTGGGTCTATTTAGGGTTTTAACGCGTTACGATTCAGTTTTAAACGTATCACTAACTGGTAAATCAAAAGGAGGTGATTTTGCTTTATAATATCTTAATATATATACCTAAATTTACTGTAACTCGGTTAGATTAAATACGTCTAGGTCAAATCATGCGGTTTCGATTAGGCGATATCTTTAACGTGTAACTAAACGATTTTTGAAATTTTGATCTTATGTGTATGTTTTTAAAGCATATGTCCTCTTAAACAGGTTATACAGGTAATGTATACTGGAAATAACTATTTTTGAAGTATTGTATATGTATGATATCACATGTGCCATAGTGTGTGTAAATTCATGATTTTGAGTGTAATAAACGTAAGAACGGGATAAATAATCGTTACCAAGTCTTAGGGATGCTATAAGTAGTTCATTAGATGCTTCAAGGGAGTGCATATTTCGTTAAATCATGGATGTTGTGGTTCTGTGAATAGATTAGAATGAAACCTTGTGAGAAACAAAGATACTTACCAAGGAAACGATGATTTTAACAACAGTCTTCAGATAATACCTTGATGGAGACGAACCTAGGTCTGTTTTAGGACTTCCTTGGGGTCGATTAAGGCTGATGTGAGTCAAGTATGGAAGCATATGGGGCTGCGATATTATGTGAAATAAGTTAGGAATGATTAAAGCTTAGATTAACACATGTGTATATTAAACTTAGACAGTTTTGAAGGTGTATGTTATAACCGATTTAAAGAATGCTTTGGGAACTCTTCCTTGGTTTGATCCCAGCAGCATATATGGAGGAATCAGAGGGTCTTTCTTTCTAAGTAGGGCTGGGAATACAATAGGATTCGTAATGGAACGAAGATCAAAGTCTCAAATAAGAGCTTTACATGATGGGCAATTAAATTCTTGGTTTACCTTGATCAGGATTTGATGAACACTTGATCATTACACCGTATGGTTTGATTAAAAAAAACCTCAAGGTAGTTGAAACTGCTAGGAATGAGAAGACTTAGAATTCTTGAAGGATTGTAAGAGATTATATAGGCTTAAGATGATTTGTCTGATGTGCAAAGTCATGGAACGAGCTGTGAATGGTGAAGTGATCTGCCATTTTTAATGGTGAGTCGATACTGCCAGGAATTAGATGACCATACTGTGTTCCCGAGTTTCATTTAAGGAGAGAAAAGAAAGGGAGGAAAATTGAAAGAGAAAAGAAAGAAAGGGGGAAGGAAAATGTTCCTGAGTTTAATGAAAATGAAAGGAAAGGAAAAAAAATTAGGAGTTAATAGGTAGTTAATTAATACTCACACATTTTCTCTCCTAATCTGTCCAATTTGGAAGGATGAGTATGGACTTCAATTTTCTAGCCCTTTCTCTCCTTTCCCCTCCGCTCATCTCTTAAAAAATCTTTGGAACATGATTTCTTCACATTTTCTTCTCATTTCCTTCCACTCCCCTCTTTAAATGAGACTCGGGAACACGATTGTATGAGATTATATAGGCTTAAGATGATTGTCTGATGTGCAAAGTCATGGAACGATCTGTTAATGATGAAGAGATCTGCCATTTTGATTTTCCATATCAAAGATAGGAAGTTGAAGATTTGGCAGTATTCTAGAGATATTATGGAGAGATTTGATAATTTTCATGGATTCTCAAATATTTGAGTTAGATTTATGTGACACTCGTTAATTTCAGGTTAACTCCGTTAATCCAAACTCCGTCAATTCAAACTTAAGATCAATTGATCTATAACGCGCATCTCATTACATTTAAACTAGGGTATTAAATGACGCATGACAATCACTACACATGTAGTCTTTCGGGATTTCACCGAAACGCAAACAAGTTGACTCAAACCATTGGTGAACAAACGACAAACATCAAAACAATAAATATTTGATAATAACGTGTTAAGTTATATGCTACTTGATATTTATACATAGAACACAAAATTCAAGAGTCAAGGGTTATTAATTATACTAGATATTGAATAACAAGAAGTAGAGGGACTTAAGTGTAACAAGTTAATATTTAATATTAACAAAAACCCTAACCTCCCTCCCTCTCCCTCACAACCGATCGGCCCCCCTCCCTCTCCCTTGGCTGCCGTCACATCACACACACACATACAACCTTTTTCAAGTTTTGTTGAAGAATTAAGGTGCTAGGAAGGTAATTAACAACTACTCTATGCATTCTAAGTATTTAATTTTCATATTGAATGGGTTAATCAAAACCCTAGATTCTTGAAAGTGATGATTAAGATGAGTTAGGGTTTGATTGTATGTTGATGATGAGTTGCTAATGAAATTGATAACTAGTTGTGTTATTGTTGCTTGTTAATCACTTATTCTTTGATTTTAAACTTTAAAGAAAAACCCTAACTATGTGTGTAATGTGAAATTGATATGCATGGTTGGTTAATCTTGTGTCTAGAGTGTTATATGCATGGATTATGATTCATAGATTGTTGTTATGTTGAGTTTTGATGTAAACTGGTACTTGATAGATTGTTAAGTTTATGTTTAGACGACTGTAACTGAATGTTAATGTGGTAATTGGTCGAAATTATTAACACTACAGTGTACTATATTGAGTCTAGTTTCTAAAGAGTCCAAATTTTCAATTTTTGGACGTCTAAAAGTTAACTTTTATTATTTTACAAAACTGATGTGCAAGTCTGAATTGTGAGGTCTGCTGTTTGGCTGTTTCGAAATTATCATATCTCATAAACTACAAGACCAAATGGGTTAGTTCCACTTCTGGAAGTAAAAATTTTGAGTTAAGAAGCTAACCCAATTGGTCTTGCATTAATTGAATTTACCATTTAACGGGAATAAAAAATATCATTCTGTTGCGCACGATTTTGACTGCTGTGAGTTTACTGTAATGTTTTAGTCTTTGTGAGAAAACTATGTGGAATAAAAATACAATAAAAATAGTTCTGGAAGCCTAACTAATGTGTGCTTTTATGACGATTTTTGGTGAATTAATTGATATGTTATGATCATTTGAATAGAGTAATCTTTCAAGTAGAAATCTGTCTTGATAAAACTAGCTGCTGAACTATGTGAAAATACAAGAGACGTGTTTGTTAATAGATAGTTGCCATGTTTTGACTAAACTGCCCTTGTGGGGAGATAATTTACTAGTAATGTACAATGTTAGTATTTGATGCTTAAGTAGTTTTATACACATGTAACGTGTCACCAATGTGTTTGTCGAGTCACACATAATTCACAAACGAAACACGAAACGTATCTCATGCATAGGTATTATGTGCCAAGTCTAGAGACTCAATAATAGTTTAAATACTTTGAGAATCTCATTTTTGTTTTATAGCACTAGTGAGGATTTTCTTTGACGCGCATCTCTCGGATTTGTTTTTGAATTCTTCGCAAACAGTGAGTTTCACGTCCCCTTTTACTCTTTTAAACGCTTTTTACTTGGGGGAGATAACATACTCCAAACACTTTAGATTTTGTTATTGGTTATATATCGCTTGTAAGGCTAAGTGGCAAACAAACCAACTAAAGTCCTTCATAACATCGAACCGTTTAGTATTTGCATAATAGCGAGTCTCTGTTGAGTAGTACTACTGGGTTTGACAAACCCCACCCAACTCTAAACTCGACGACAGGTCGAGTGGGTGTAATCTTGGCTAACACATTTTCCATGGTCGTGGTAGACATGGTGGCAAGGCAATTGATAAACAGTCAGCTTCGGTGTTGAACACTTAGTAATACTTGTTTTATAGGCTAGCTACCTATTGATATATAATTGACTTAACACTATCTGGTAACGCAAACGCAAACGCAAAACGTAAACGCAAACGCTTTATTTATATAAACTTGTGAACTCACCAACCCTGTGTTGACACTTTTAGTATGTTATTCTCAGGTAGCCGAGGCGGGCACGCGGTATAGGAACATGCATTCATTTAATACCATCGTTTTGAAAAACTTGTTTTAAACTTTTATTAATTGGGTTTTTAAGTCGTCCTGCGTGACGCAACACTTGGTTTATGATTTACGCTTCCGCACTTATTTAAATTTAATGTTCGTGGTTTGAAAACTTTGAACATAGTGTTTGATTATAACTAATGATTCCGATCTTGTTAGTTCACACCCTCTGACGGTAAAACTCCGTTAGTGGATTTTGAGGGTGTGACAGATTGGTATCAGAGCCATTGGTTATAGCGAACTAGAATTGCATGCATACTAGACTATAACCGCAACGAACCATTAGTTATAATTTCTACGCACTGCATATATATTTTATTTAGTCTTTCGTTATCTTTATCTCTTTACCTCATTCACTCATACGCGCGCATACACGACTTACCTGTAGGGATGTCGACGCCACCATCATCATCATCCGACCAGGTGACTCATGCCCATGGAAAGGAACCGCAGTTACATACCTCGCCGCCACCCCGAGTAGCCCCGGAACTAGAAGCCCCTGCACCGAAGAGGTATCGCCTATCTGGAGGCATGTACGACGACGACGTAGCTGGGATTGGTACCCGAGTCTGATCAGGCGTATGGTTTACCGCGAGCAAGTTTCCCCACTACCTCACCCGAGCCGTCCTGCATACCCCAACACCCTACCACCCACAACAGAACCAATAGAGCGTGTTCTCGCAGCTGTTGTTTCCTGTTTAGAGCGTGACGCGGGTTTTATACGCTCGGCGAGAGCGAACGTTTCCGGATTGATAAGAGATGGAACCGAGGCTAGGGAGGAAATTTCCCGCCTGACAGCGGCTATGAAGGAAGTGCAGGATGCTAACGATCAACAAATGAAGATAATGAGAAAAATGCAAGCAGAAATGTTAGATTTGCAAGAGCAACTCCTTGTGAAGAGATCCCGGACAGAGATAGCTCTAGAGCGTTGTGATATATTACAGACGCAAATTGCCCAGAATGCAGCAGAGCCAGAGGAAGAACCTGAGGAGGAACCCGAGGAAGATCCCAAGGAGGAACCCGAAGAGGAACCGGAGGAAGAACCGGCTGAGCCGGAGGCACACTCAGAGGTGTCCTCAGACGATGACATCGAAAAATGATAACACCTAGATGGAGAGGTTGTCTCCATCCAAACTATTATTATCTATGATTTTAAGGATTGGTTTTAAATACTTTGTAGCGAATACAATGGTTTTAATCATGAATTATTATTTGGATTATTATATGGTTGTGATGTGATGTTTGCTTCTTTTATTTTTTTTCTTTCTTACCTACCTTTTATTACATGTATGGTGTGTTGCATATGAAACCGAGAATTCATGTCTAACACTTTATGCTGTGATTCTAGGAGATGGCTGGAAGAAACACTGGGCATGGTCGCGGTAACATCAACCTAACCGCAACAGAACTCCAAACCCTATTCAATGACCATGCGGCGGCAGCTTTAGCTGCACATGTTCAGAATCAAGCCGGAGGCCCAGCCGGAGCCTGTACTTTCAAGAACTACATGGATTGCAAGCCCAACTCGTTTAAGGGCACTGAGGGAGCCATAGGTTTCCGGCGTTGGGCTGAGAAGGCAGAGTTAGCTTTCGAGATGTGTAACTATCCACCCGCCAGCAGGGTCAAATTTGCTGCTGGAACATTGGAAGATTCTGCTCTCACTTGGTGGAACTCCAATGTGCAAATCCTTGGGTTGGATTTAGCGAACGCTATGAACTGGGAAGAGTTCAAGAATATGATGCGGGAAGTGTATTGTCCTAGAGAGGAAATCGCGAAGTTGGAATCTGAATTTTGGTCGTTGAAAATGGTGGGTTCCGAGATTGAAGCCTACACCACCCGTTCCCATGAGCTAGCAGTAATGTGTCCACGGATGGTAGACCCGCCGAGTAAGAGAATTGAGATGTATATCGATGGGTTGGTACCACAAATTCAGGGTATGGTGACGTCTTCCAAACCGGCTACAATTCAACAAGCAATCTGATTAGCCCACAAACTGACGGACCAGGCAGTGGCACAAGGTGCGTTACCACCTAGAGGTTCCACCTCTAAAACACAAGACAACTCAAGCACTGACAACAACAACAACCCGAGCAATGGAAAGAGGAGATTTGACAACACCAGGTCCTTATCATCGAACCCCCCACAGCAGCAACACTACCGTAAACCTGAACTCGCTCGAAACTTCTATAATCAGGTTTCCAACAATAACAACAACGGTGGCGGGCAGGGTTCGAGTGGCTATGCGGGGAAGTACCCGAAATGCAACAAGTGCAACTATCACCATGCTGGCTCATGCGACCGTATCAAGTGTCTGAGATGCGGAAAAATGGGTCATCAGGCCAAAGACTGTAGGGGAGACCTAGCAGCAAAGGGTGCTCCTAAACAGCCTACGTCGACTAAAGGGTGCTTCGAGTGTGGTCAAGAGGGTCACTTCAGGAAGGATTGCCCCAAACTGAAGCAGAATGAGAGTAATGGAGGCAACAACAGTGGCGGAAGTATTGGTAGGGGTAGAGCTTTCGTCATTGGGTCGGGCCAGGCCCACAACGATCTGAATGTGGTTACCGGTAAGTTTCCTGTGAACGACTGTTTTTCTTATGTTTTGTTTGACACTGGAGCTGATAGGAGTTTTATATCGAAAGCCTTTAGTAAACTCTTAGACTTAACTCCAACCCCGTTAGATGCTAAGTTTCATGTTGAATTAGCTGACGGTAAGTCTATAGAAACAACTTACGTGCTAGCGGGATGTAAGTTGAAACTGTCGGGTCATACTTTCGATATCGACCTCATACCTTTTACACTTGGTAGTTTCGATGTCGTTGTCGGCATGGACTGGCTATCCGAGAACCGAGCTGAGATTTTATGTCACGACAAGATAGTCCACATTACTACCTCTTCCGGCGAAATCATCTCGATACAGGGCGAGAAGAGCGGCATGACTACAAGCGTCATCACCCTTATGAAGGCGCATAAATATTTACGAAAGGGTCATCCAGCAATTTTAGCTCATATTGTTGAGAAACCCGCGGAGGAGAAGCGAATCGAAGACATACCAATTGTGCGAGATTTTCCGGAAGTCTTCCCGGAGGATTTTCCTGGACTCCCACCAATTCGACAAGTCGAATTCCAAATTGAATTGACCCCCGGTGTAGCACCCATAGCACGAGCCCCGTATCGGCTCGCACCGGCGGAGCTTCAAGAGTAGTCCACTCAATTACAAGATTTGTTGGATAAAGGTTTTATCCAACCAAGCTCATCACCATGGGGAGCCCCTGTCTTATTTGTCCGAAAGAAGGACGGGACTTTTCGCATGTGCATCGACTACCGAGAGCTGAACAAGGTGACGATCAAGAACCGTTATCCCTTACCCCGAATTGATGATCTGTTCGACCAGCTTCAAGGATCGAGTTACTACTCGAGGATCGATCTGAGATCTAGTTACCATCAACTGAGAGTGCGCGAAGAAGATATTTCAAAGACGGCATTCAGGACTCGGTACGGTCACGACGAGTTTTTAGTTATTCCTTTTAGCTTAACCAATGCACCAGCCGTATTCATGGATCTCATGAACAGAGTATGCAAGGCGTACCTCGACATATTTGTGATTGTTTTTATTGATGATATCCTCGTCTACTCCGAGAACAAGACCGACCACGAAGAACACCTGAGGTTGATCTTAGAATTGCTGAAGAAGGAACAACTGTACGCTAAACTCTCGAAATGCGAATTTTGGCTTCGCGAGGTTCACTTCTTAGGACATGTGATCAATGAGAATGGTATCCATGTCGAGCCCGGCAAGGTAGAGGCCATCAAAAACTGGGAAGCACCTAAGACTCTGACTGAGGTGCGACAATTCCTAGGACTAGCTGGCTACTACCGACGTTTCATCGAGGGATTTTCAAAGATTGCTCAACCCCTCACCGCCTTGACGCACAAGGGTACTAAGTACAATTGGGGTGATGCGCAGGAGTCCGTCTTCCAACTGTTGAAAACCAAACTCTGTAGCGCCCCTATCCTAGCCCTTCCCGAGGGAACAGAAAATTTTGTGGTGCATTGTGACGCATCGATACAGGGTCTCGGTTGCGTGTTGATGCAACTCGAGAAGGTTATAGCGTATGCCTCTCGACAACTACAGATTCACGAGAAGAACTACACGACCCATGACCTGGAACTCGGAGCTGTGGTGTTTGCTCTTAAGATATGGAGACATTACTTGTACGGTACCAAGTTTACCATTTACACCGACCACAAGCGTCTCCAACATATCTACGATCAGAAGGAGCTGAACATGTGACATCGTCGTTGGTCAAGCTACTTAAGGATTATGATTGTGCCATCAAGTACCACCCTGGCAAGGCCAATGTAGTGGCCGATGCTCTCAGCAGAAAAGAAACCGATAAACCTAGACGAGTGCGAGCTTTACAACTAGCTCTTGTATAAGGCTCTAAATCTCCATATCCGAATAAAATGTACCTGAATACATGTTTAAAATAATTGGGTCAACTAAAAAGTTGTTGAGTTCATGAGTTTAATTTGTAAAAACATATATATATATATATATATATATATAAATGATTTAAATAGTATGGTGCACATTAAACAAGTTCACAATCAAACCTGTGTCCATGACCTGTGAACATCTAAATTATATATACCACTTACCCATATCCCTTATTGTTATGGGTCAAATTTAGTTATGTCTGCCAACATAATATACAAAACTGCGCCGATATATCACAAGATAACCATTATATCATTCAGTGGAAGGTCTTCCATGATATAGGCCCACAGTGTGCGGGGTCTTCCCCAAATAGTACTACCCATATATCTCGTGGATCCTAATGGAGTTAATGATTATGCTACAAAGTCAGGGATTTTTTTGGCAGCTAAATTGGTCTTGATTAATAATACACCAATAAGTTTAAAAACAAATAGAAGCGTGTATCCACCCAAAAATTTAAGAAAAAGGGTAGTGAATGAACTCACCTGGGTCTATGCGTGAAGAAAATACCATTAAAGAAATCTCATTGCTATGCTAGAAATGGTTCCAACTGATTAAATCCCTAAATCCATGGAGCATGTCACTAAAAGTAATATGTGTCATAGAAAGCGTGCATGTGACCTAGTTCGTATATGTTGGATGCCTTAAATAAGGTTACTTGGGATTGTGACGGTTGATAATAAAATAATATTTTGCATCAATTGACTTATGTGAACATAAACTAAGATAATATTAGTCTCGGATATATAAGTTTGTTCTTTTTGACATTTTATTCCCTAGATTATGCAAATATATCTTAAAAATAGTTCAAAATATGGTTCTAAGTATTGGTAACTTAATACATATATATATATAAACACGTTCATATTATATAAGGTGTAAAAGTATAACTTTTTAGGTATAAGTAAAATGTGATGTTTATTAAGATTTCGCATTTTAAACGCATATTGGCGATTCTAACGCTTAGGTTATCATTTTAACACTTGGTCTAAATATTTTAACATCTTTCGTAACATTATTCTAGAATACAAATTATAAAGTTGTTGTAAAAAGTTTAGAAACTATCTTTTTCGGTTTTATGTTAAGTAACCGGTTTAAAAGTGTAAGGACAACTTAAAGATTATATTCCTCACCTTTTCTTCCACATATATCTTTTCTATGTTAGAAAATCTGCAAAAATGAAGATTCTTATACTAAATAAAATTTGATTTCGATAATTCCTACATTTGATATGTAACACATTTAAATCACTAATTTAATGGAAAAAAAAGTATAATACATAGTATTTAACAACTTGAATGAGTTTTATAATTATATTTAGATTATATAATGTCAAAATAAGTTTATTAAATCATGGGTTTGAAAAATACATAGTTTGGGTCTGTTTAGGGTTTTAACGCGTTACGATTCAGTTTTAAACGTATCACTAACTGGTAAATCAAAAGGAGGTGATTTTGCTTTATAATATCTTAATATATATACCTAAATTTACTGTAACTAGGTTAGATTAAATACGTCTAGGTCAAATCATGCGGTTTCGATTAGGCGATATCTTTAACGTGTAACTAAACGATTTTTGAAATTTTGATCTTATGTGTATGTTTTTAAAGCATATGTCCTCTTAAACAGGTTATACAGGTAATGTATACTGGAAATAACTATTTTTGAAGTATTGTATATGTATGATATCACATGTGCCATAGTGTGTGTAAATTCATGATTTTGAGTGTAATAAACGTAAAAACGGGATAAATAATCGTTACCAAGTCTTAGGGATGCTATAAGTAGTTCATTAGATGCTTTAAGGGAGTCTGCATATTTCGTTAAAACATGGATGTTGTGGTTCTGTGAATAGATTAGAACGAAACCTTGTGAGAAACAAAGATACTTAGCAAGGAAACGATGATTTTAACAACAGTCTTCGGATAAAACCTTGATGGAGACGAACCTAGGTCTGTTTTAGGACTTCCTTGGGGTCGATTAAGGCTGATGTGAGTCAAGTATGGAAGCATATGGGGCTGCGATATTATGTGAAATAAGTTATGAATGATTAAAGCTTAGATTAACACATGTGTATATTAAACTTAGACAGTTTTGAAGGTGTATGTTATAACCGATTTAAAGAATGCTTTGTGAACTCTTCCTTGGTTTGATCCCAGCAGCATATATGGAGGAATCAGAGGGTCTTTCTTTCTAAGTAGGGCTGGGAATACAATAGGATTCGTAATGGAACGAAGATCAAAGTCTCAAATAAAAGCTTTACATGATGGGCAATTAAATTCTTGGTTTACCTTGATCAGGATTTGATGAACACTTGATCATTACACCATATGGTTTGATTAAAAAAAACCTCAAGGTAGTTGAAACTGCTAGGAATTAGAAGACTTAGAATTCTTGAAGGATTGTATGAGATTATATAGGCTTAAGATGATATTTCTGATGTGCAAAGTCATGGAACGAGCTGTGAATGGTGAAGTGATCTGCCATTTTTAATGGTGAGTCGATACTGCCAGGAATTAGATGACCATACTGTGTTCCCGAGTTTCATTTAAGGAGAGAAAAGAAAGGGAGGAAAATTGAAAGAGAAAAGAAAGAGAGGGGGAAGGAAAATGTTCCTGAGTTTAATGAAAATGAAAGGAAAGGAAAAAAAAATTAGGAGTTAATAGGTAGTTAATTAATACACACACATTTTCTCTCCTAATCTGTCCAATTTGGAAGGATGAGTATGGACTTCAATTTTCTAGCCCTTTCTCTCCCTTCCCCTCCGCTCATCTCTTTAAAAAATCTTTGGAACTTGATTTCTTCACATTTTCTTCTCATTTCCTTCCACTCCCCTCTTTAAATGAGACTCGGGAACACGATTGTATGAGATTGTATAGGCTTAAGATGATTGTCTGATGTGCAAAGTCATGGAACGATCTGTGAATGATGAAGAGATCTGCCATTTTGATTTTCCATATCAAAGATAGGAAGTTGAAGATTTGGCAGTATTCTAGAGATATTATGGAGAGATTTGATAATTTTCATGGATTCTCAAATATTTGAGTTAGATTTATGTGACACTCGTTAATTTCAGGTTAACTCCGTTAATCCAAACTCCGTCAATTCAAACTTAAGATCAATTGATCTATAACGCGCATCTCATTACATTTAAACTAGGGTTTTAAATGACGCATGACAATCACTACACATGTAGTCTTTCGGGATTTCACCGAAACGCAAACAAGTTGACTCAAACCATTGGTGAACAAACGACAAACATCAAAACAATAAATATTTGATAATAACGTGTTAAGTTATATGCTACTTGATATTTATACATAGAACACAAAATTCAAGAGTCAAGGGTTATTAATTATACTAGATATTGAATAACAAGATGTAGAGGGACTTAAGTGTAACAAGTTAATGTTTAATATTAACAAAAACCCTAACCTCCCTCCCTCTCCCTCACAACCGATCGGCCATCCTCCCTCTCCCTTGGCTGCCGTCACATCACACACACACACATACAACCTTTTTCAAGTTTTGTTGAAGAATTAAGGTGCTAGGAAGGTAATTAACAACTACTCTATGCATTCTAAGTATTTAATTTTCATATTGAATGGGTTAATCAAAACGCTAGATTCTTGAAAGTGATGATTAAGATGAGTTAGGGTTTGATTGTATGTTGATGATGAATTGCTAATGAAATTGATAACTAGTTGTGTTATTGTTGCTTGTTAATCACTTGTTCTTTGATTTTAAACTTTAAAGAAAAACCCTAACTATGTGTGTAATGTGAAATTGATATGCATGGTTGGTTAATCTTGTGTCTAGAGTGTTATATGCATGGATTATGATTCATAGATTGTTGTTATGTTGAGTTTTGATGTAAACTGGTACTTGATAGATTGTTAAGTTTATGTTTAGACGACTGTAACTGAATGTTAATGTCGTAATTGGTCGAAATTATTAACACTACAGTGTACTATATTGAGTCTAGTTTCTAAATAGTCCAAATTTTCAATTTTTGGACGTCTAAAAGTTAACTTTTATTATTTTACAAAACTGATGTGCAAGTCTGAATTGTGAGGTCTACTGTTAGGCTGTTTCGAAATTATCATATCTCATAAACTACAAGACCAAATGGGTTAGTTCCACTTCTGGAAGTAAACATTTTGAGTTAAGAAGCTAACACAATTGGTCTTGCATTAATTGAATTTACCATTTAACGGGAATAAAAAATATCATTCTGTTACGCACGATTTTGACTGCTGTGAGTTTACTGTAATGTTTTAGTCTTTGTGAGAAAACTATGTGGAATAAAAATACAATAAAAATAGTTCTGGAAGCCTAACTAATGTGTGCTTTTATGACGATTTTTGGTGAATTAATTGATATGTTATGATCATTTGAATAGAGTAATCTTTCAAGTAGAAATCTGTCTTGATAAAACTAGCTGCTGAACTATGTGAAAATACAAGAGACGTGTTTGTTAATAGATAGTTGCCATGTTTTGACTAAACTGCCCTTGTGGGGAGATAATTTACTAGTAATGTACAATGTTAGTATTTGATGCTTAAGTAGTTTTATACACATGTAACGTGTCACCAATGTGTTTGTCGAGTCACACATAATTCACAAACGAAACACGAAACGTATCTCATGCATAGGTATTATGTGCCAAGTCTAGAGACTCAATAATAGTTTAAATACTTTGAGAATCTCATTTTTGTTTTATAGCACTAGTAAGGATTTTCTTTGACGCGCATCTCTCGGATTTGTTTTGAATTCTTCGCAAACAGTGAGTTTCACGTCCCCTTTTACTCTTTTAAACGCTTTTTACTTGGGGGAGATAACATACTCCAAACACTTTAGATTTTGTTATTGGTTATATATCGCTTGTAAGGCTAAGTGGCAAACAAACCAACTAAAGTCCTTCATAACATCGAACCGTTTAGTATTTACATAATAGCGAGTCTCTGTTGAGTAGTACTACTGGGTTTGACAAACCCCACCCAACTCTAAACTCGACGACAGGTCGAGTGGGTGTAATCTTGGCTAACACATTTTCCATGGTCCTGGTAGACATGGTGGCAAGGCAATTGATAAACAGTCAGCTTCGGTGTTGAACACTTAGTAATACTTGTTTTATAGGCTAGCTACCTATTGATATATAATTGACTTAACACTATCTGGTAACGCAAACGCAAAACGTAAACGCAAACGCAAACGCTTTATTTATATAAACTTGTGAACTCACCAACCCTGTGTTGACACTTTTAGTATGTTATTCTTAGGTAGCCGAGGCGGGTACGCGGTATAGGAACATGCATTCATTTAATACCATCGTTTTGAAAAACTTGTTTTAAACTTTTATTAATTGGGTTTTTAAGTCGTCCTGCGTGACGCAACACTTGGTTTATGATTTACGCTTCCGCACTTATTTAAATTTAATGTTCGTGGTTTGAAAACTTTGAACATAGTGTTTGATTATAACTAATGATTCCGATCTTTTTAGTTCACACCCTCTGACGGTAAAACTCCGTTAGTGGATTTTGAGGGTGTGACAGATTGGTATCAGAGCCATTGGTTATAGCGAACTAGAATTGCATGCATACTAGACTATAACCGCAACGAACCATTAGTTATAATTTCTACGCACTGCATATATATTTTATTTAGTCTTTCGTTATCTTTATCTCTTTACCTCATTCACTCATACGCGCGCATACACGACTTACCTGTAGGGATGTCGACGCCACCATCATCATCATCCGACCAGGTGACTCATGCCCATGGAAAGGAACCGCAGTTACATACCTCGCCGCCACCCCGAGTAGCCCCGGAACTAGAAGCCCCTGCACCGAAGAGGTATCGCCTATCTGGAGGCATGTACGACGACGACGTAGCTGGGATTGGTACCCGAGTCTGATCAGGCGTATGGTTTACCGCGAGCAAGTTTCCCCACTACCTCACCCGAGCCGTCCTGCATACCCCAACACCCTACCACCCACAACAGAACCAATAGAGCGTGTTCTCGCAGCTGTTGTTTCCTGTTTAGAGCGTGACGCGGGTTTTATACGCTCGGCGAGAGCGAACGTTTCCGGATTGATAAGAGATGGAACCGAGGCTAGGGAGGAAATTTCCCGCCTGACAGCGGCTATGAAGGAAGTGCAGGATGCTAACGATCAACAAATGAAGATAATGAGAAAAATGCAAGCAGAAATGTTAGATTTGCAGGAGCAACTCCTTGTGGAGAGGTGTCCTCAGACGATGACATCGAAGAATGATAACACCTAGATGGAGGGGTTGTCTCCATCCAAACTATTATTATCTATGATTTTAAGGATTGGTTTTAAATACTTTGTAGCGAATACAATGGTTTTAATCATGAATTATTATTTGGATTATTATATGGTTGTGATGTGATGTTTGCTTCTTTTATTTTTTTTCTTTCTTACCTACCTTTTATTACATGTATGGTGTGTTGCATATGAAACCGAGAATTCATGTCTAACACTTTATGCTGTGATTCTAGGAGATGGCTGGAAGAAACACAGGGCATGGTCGCGGTAACATCAACCTAACCGCAACAGAACTCCAAACCCTATTCAATGACCATGCGGCGGCAGCTTTAGCTGCACATGTTCAGAATCAAGCCGGAGGCCCAGCCGGAGCCTGTACTTTCAAGAACTACATGGATTGCAAGTCCAACTCGTTTAAGGGCACTGAGGGAGCCATAGGTTTCCGGCGTTGGGCTGAGAAGGCAGAGTTAGCTTTCGAGATGTGTAACTCTCCACCCGCCAACAGGGTCAAATTTGCTGCTGGAACATTGGAAGATTCTGCTCTCACTTGGTGGAACTCCAATGTGCAAATCCTTGGGTTGGATTTAGCGAACGCTATGAACTGGGAAGAGTTCAAGAATATGATGCGGGAAGTGTATTCTCCTAGAGAGGAAATCGCGAAGTTGGAATCTGAATTTTGGTCGTTGAAAATGGTGGGTTCCGAGATTGAAGCCTACACCACCCGTTCCCATGAGCTAGCAGTAATGTGTCCACGGATGGTAGACCCGCCGAGTAAGAGAATTGAGATGTATATCGATGGGTTGGTACCACAAATTCAGGGTATGGTGACGTCTTCCAAACCGGCTACAATTCAACAAGCAATCCGATTAGCCCACAAACTGACGGACCAGGCAGTGGCACAAGGTGCATTACCACCTAGAGGTTCCACCTCTAAAACACAAGACAACTCAAGCACTGACAACAACAACAACCCGAAGCAATGGAAAGAGGAGATTTGACAACACCAGGTCCTAATCATCGAACCCCCCACAGCAGCAACACTACCGTAAACCTGAACTCGCTCGAAACTTCTATAATCAGGTTTCCAACAATAACAACAACGGTGGCGGCAGGGTTCGAGTGGCTATGCGGGGAAGTACCCGAAATGCAACAAGTGAAACTATCACCATGCTGGCTCATGCGACCGTATCAAGTGTCTGAGATGCGGAAAAATGGGTCATCAGGCCAAAGACTGTAGGGGAGACCTAGCGGCAAAGGGTGCTCCTAAATAGCCTACGGCGACTAAAGGGTGCTTCGAGTGTGGTCAAGAGGGTCACTTCAGGAAGGATTGCCCCAAACTGAAGCAGAATGAGAGTAATGGAGGCAACAACAGTGGCGGAAGTATTGGTAAGGGTAGAGCTTTCGTCATTGGGTCGGGCCAGGCCCACAATGATCCGAACGTGGTTACCGGTAAGTTTCCTGTGAACGACTGTTTTGCTTATGTTTTGTTTGACACTGGAGCTGATATGAGTTTTATATCGAAAGCCTTTAGTAAACTCTTAGACTTAACTCCAACCCCGTTAGATGCTAAGTTTCATGTTGAATTAGCTGACGGTAAGTCTATAGAAACAACTTACGTACTAGCGGGATGTAAGTTGAAACTGTCGGGTCATACTTTCGATATCGACCTCACACCTTTTACACTTGGTAGTTTCCATGTCGTTGTCGGCATGGACTGGCTATCCGAGAACCGAGCTGAGATTTTATGTCACGACAAGATAGTCCTCATTACTACCTCTTCCGGAGAAATCATCTCGATACAGGGCGAGAAGAGCGGCATGACTACAAGCGTCATCACCCTTATGAAGGCGCAGAAATATTTACGAAAGGGTCATCTAGCAATTTTAGCTCATATTGTTGAGAAACCCGCGGAGGAGAAGCGAATCGAAGACATACCAATTGTGCGAGATTTTTCGGAAGTCTTCCCGGAGGATTTTCCTGGACTCCCACCAATTCGACAAGTCGAATTCCAAATTGAATTGACCCCCGGTGTAGCACCCATAGCACGAGCCCCGTATCGGCTCGCACCGGCGGAGCTTCAAGAGTAGTCCACTCAATTACAAGATTTGTTGGATAAAGGTTTTATCCGACCAAGCTCATCACCATGGGGAGCCCCTGTCTTATTTGTCCGAAAGAAGGACGGGACTTTTCGCATGTGCATCACTACCGAGAGCTGAACAAGGTGACGATCAAGAACCGTTATCCCTTACCCCGAATTGATGATCTGTTCGACCAGCTTCAAGGATCGAGTTACTACTCGATGATCGATCGGAGATCTAGTTACCATCAACTGAGAGTGCGCGAAGAAGATATTTCAAAGACGGCATTCAGGACTCGGTACGGTCACGACGAGTTTTCAGTTATTCCTTTTGGCTTAACCAATGCACCAGCCGTATTCATGGATCTCATGAACAGAGTATGCAAGGCGTACCTCGACATATTTGTGATTGTTTTTATTGATGATATCCTCGTCTACTCCGAGAACAAGACCGACCACGAAGAACACCTGAGGTTGATCTTAGAATTGCTGAAGAAGGAACAACTGTACGCTAAACTCTCGAAATGCGAATTTTGGCTTCGCGAGGTTCACTTCTTAGGACATGTGATCAATGAGAATGGTATCCATGTCGAGCCCGGCAAGGTAAAGGCCATCAAAAAATGGGAAGCACCTAAGACTCTGACTGAGGTGCGACAATTCCTAGGACTAGCTGGCTACTACCGACGTTTCATCGAGGGATTTTCAAAGATTGCTCAACCCCTCACCGCCTTGACGCACAAGGGTACTAAGTACAATTGGGGTGATGCGCAGGAGTCCGTCTTCCAACTGTTGAAAACCAAACTCTGTAGCGCCCCTATCCTAGCCCTTCCCGAGGGAACAGAAAATTTTGAGGTGCATTGTGACGCATCGATACAGGGTCTCGGTTGCGTGTTGATGCAACTCGAGAAGGTTATAGCGTATGCCTCTCGACAACTACAGATTCACGAGAAGAACTACACGACCCATGACCTGGAACTCGGAGCTGTGGTGTTTGCTCTTAAGATATGGAGACATTACTTGTACGGTACCAAGTTTACCATTTACACCGACCACAAGAGTCTCCAACATATCTACGATCAGAAGGAGCTGAACATGCGACTGCGTCGTTGGGTCAAGCTACCTAAGGATTATGATTGTGCCATCAAGTACCAACCTGGCAAGGCCAATGTAGTGGCCGATGCTCTCAGCAGAAAAGAAACCGATAAACCTAGACGAGTGCGAGCTTTACAACTCACGATTCACGCCAACTTACCCGATCAGATTCGCGATGTGCAACTCGAAGCCTTGAAAGACGATAATCTCCCATCAGAACTCATGCAAGGCATGAATAAGCAACTTGAAACCAAATCGGACGGGGTCCGATATTTCGAAAACCGGATTTGGGTCCCTCGATACGGAGAGTTGAGAACCCTAGTGATGGACGAAGCACACAAGTCCCGATATTCCATCCACCCAGGCTCGGATAAAATGTAGCATGACCTAAAGGCAGTTTACTGGTAGCCAAACATGAAAGCCGACATTGCCACCTACGTGAGCAAATGCTTGACTTGTGCAAGAGTCAAAGTGGAATATCAGAAACCCTCTGGTCTGCTACAGCAACCGGAACTTCCAACGTGGAAATGGGAACACATTTCCATGGATTTCATCACGGGATTACCCAAAACACCGACCGGATCCGATACCATCTGGGTGATCGTTGACCGGTTGACTAAGTCTGCACACTTCTTAGCAATCAAGGAATCAGACAAAATGGAAAGACTGACTCGCATCTATATGAAAGAAGTAGTGTCTAGACACGTTGTGCCTGTCTCAATCATATCTGATCGAGATTCCCGTTTCACTTCGCACTTCTGGAAGTCACTACAGAGTGCACTAGGCACCCGCCTTGATATGAGCACTGCATACCATCCTCAGACGGATGGGCAAAGTGAGCGCACCATTCAGACCTTGGAGGACATGTTGCGTGCATGCGTGTTGGATTTCGGATAGAGTTGGGAACCTCACTTGCCTTTGGTAGAGTTTTTGTATAATAACAGCTACGACCCAAGCATTAAAGCAGCGCCGTTTGAAGCGTTGTACGGACGAAAGTGTTGATCACCTCTCTGCTGGGCAGAGGTGGGTGATAGCCAAATCACCGGTCCAGAATTAGTACTTGAAACCTCTGAAAAGATTGTTCAAATCCGAAACCGCATGGCAGCAGCACGAGATCGCCAAAAGAGTTACGCCGACAAGCGCCGAAAGCCTCTTGAATTTCAAGTGAACGACCAAGTATTACTCAAAGTCTCACCTTGGAAAGGTGTGCTTCGCTTCGGAAAGCGAAACAAACTAAATCCACGATACGTTGGCCCTTACCGGATAACTGAGCGCATTGGTCCGGTAGCGTACCGACTGGATTTACCAACAGAACTCAGTAGCATACACAATGTATTCCATGTATCCAATTTGAAGAAATGTCTTTCCGATGAAACCCAAGCAGTTCCTCTGGGCAAGTTGCAAGTTGATGAACAGCTACGCTTCATCGAATAACCAGTCGAAGTTTTGGATTGGGAAACCAAAACACTCAAGCACAGCAAAATTCCAATCGTTAAGGTTCGTTGGAACTCGAGACGTGGACCAGAGTTCACGTGGGAACGCGAGGACCAAATGATGAAAAAGTATCCTCACCTTTTTGAAGGGTTGACCAAACACCGAAACCGCTAAAGCCGTCAAACCGTTAGAAATCACCAGAGGTATGAATTAAATTTCGGGACGAAATTTCTTTCTACTAGGGGATGATATGACAAACTGAAAATTTTTCTTGCTTTTTCAGACACTCGTCGCGTCTTGACTCAAATTTTCGGGACGAAAATTCTTTCAACATGGGAATAATGTGACACTCGCTAATTTCAGGTTAACTCCGTTAATCCAAAATCCGTCAATTCAAACTTAAGATCACTTGATCTATAACGCGCATCTCATTACATTTAAACTAGGGTTTTAAATGACGCATGACAATCACTACACATGTAGTCTTTCGGGATTTCACCGAAACGCAAACGAGTTGACTCAAACCATTGGTGAACACACAACAAACATCAAAACAATAAATATTTGATAATAACGTGTTAAGTTATATGCTACTTGATATTTATACATAGAACACAAAATTCAAGAGTCAAGGGTTATTAATTATACTAGATATTGAATAACAAGAAGTAGAGGGACTTAAGTATAACAAGTTAATATTTAATATTAACAAAAACCCTAACCTCCCTCCCTCTCCCTCACAACCGATCGGCCCCCCTCCCTCTCCCTTGGCTGCCGTCACATCACCCACACATACATACAACCTTTTTCAAGTTTTGTTGAAGAATTAAGGTGCTAGGAAGGTAATTAACAACTACTCTATGCATTCTAAGTGTTTAATTTTCATATTGAATGGGTTAATCAAAACCCTATATTCTTGAAAGTGATGATTAAGATGAGTTAGGGTTTGATTGTATGTTGATGATGAATTGCTAATGAAATTGATAACTAGTTGTGTTATTCTTGCTTGTTAATCACTTGTTCTTTGATTTTAAACTTTAAAGAAAAACCCTAACTATGTGTGTAATGTGAAATTGATATGCATGGTTGGTTAATCTTGTGTCTAGAGTGTTATATGCATGAATTATGATTCATAGATTGTTGTTATGTTGAGTTTTGATGTAAACTGGTACTTGACAGATTGTTAAGTTTATGTTTAGACACTGTAACTGAATTTTAATCTGGTAATTGGTCGAAATTATTAACACTACAGTGTACTATATTGAGTCTAGTTTCTAAAGAGTCCAAATTTGCAATTTTTGGACGTGTAAAAGTTAACTTTTATTATTTTACAAAACTGATGTGCAAGTCTGAATTGTGAGGTCTGCTGTTAGGCTGTTTCGAAATTATCATATCTCATAAACAACAAGACCAAATGGGTTAGTTCCACTTCTGGAAGTTAACATTTTGAGTTAAGAAGCTAACCCAATTGGTCTTGCATTAATTTAATTTACCATTTAACGGGAATAACAAATATCATTCTGTTGCCCACGATTTTGACTGCTGTGAGTTTACTGTAATGTTTTGGTCTTTGTGAGAAAACTATGTGGAATAAAAATACAATAAAAACAGTTCTGGAAGCCTAACTCATGTGAGCTTTCGTGACGATTATTGGTGAATTAATTGATATGTTATGATTTGTTGAATAGAGTAATCTTTCAAGTAGAAATCTGTCTTGATAAAACTAGCTGCTGAACTATGTGAAAATACATGAAACGTGTTTGTTAATAGATAATTGCCATGTTTTGACAAAACTGCCCTTGTGGGGAGATAATTTACTAGTAATGTACAATGTTAGTATTTGATGCTTAAGTAGTTGTATACACATGTAACGTGTCACCAATGTGTTTGTCGAGTCACACATAATTCACAAACGAAACACGAAACGTATCTCATGCATAGTTATTATGTGCCGAGTCTAGAGACTCAATAATAGTTTAAATACTTAGAGAATCTCATTTTTGTTTTGGAGCACTAGTGAGGATTTTCTTTGACGCGCATCTCTCGGATTTGTTTTTGAATTCTTCGCGAACAGTGAGTTTCACGTCCCCTTTTACTCTTTTAAACGCTTTTTACTTGGGGGAGATAACATACTCCAAACACTTTAGATTTTGTTATTGGTTATATATCGCTTGTAAGGCTAAGTGGCAAACAAACCAACTAAAGTCCTTCATAACATCGAACCGTTTAGTATTTGTATAATAGCGAGTCACTGTTGAGTAGTACTACTGGGTTTGACAAACCCCACCCAACTCTAAACTCGACGGCAGGTCGAGTGGGTGTAATCTTGGCTAACACATTTTCCATGGTCGTGGTAGACATGGTGGCAAGGCAATTGATAAACATTCAGCTTCAGTGTCGAACACTTAGTAATACTTGTTTCATAGGCTAGCTACCTATTGATATATAATTGACTTAACACTATCTGGTAACGCAAACGCAAACGCAAAAGCAAAACGTAAACGCAAACGCAAACTCTTTATTTATATAAACTTGTGAAATCACCAACCCTGTGTTGACACTTTTAGTATGTTATTCTCAGGTAGCCGAGGCGGGCACGCGGTATAGGAACATGCATTCATTGAATACCATCGTTTTGAAAAACTTGTTTTAAACTTTTATTAATTGGGTTTTTAAGTCGTCCTGCGTGACGCAACATTTGGTTTATGATTTACGCTTCCGAACTTATTTAAATTTAATATTCGTGGTTTGAAAACTTTGAACATAGTGTTTGATTATAACTTATGATTACGATCTTGTTAGTTCACACCCTCTGACGGTAAAACTCCGTTAGTGGATTTTGAGGGTGTGACAATTTACACCGTAAGAATATCCATATAAATTTGTTAATCCCATTGGTTGATTAGAGATATCTAGAGACTTTATAGCCCTTTTTTCATATATATATATATGTACGATAGCAATTAATAAAAAAGATAACATTGGGGAACAAATTCATGAAACCAGCAAAAATAAAGAGAGATGTATTTTAAAAGAAATAGGAACTCGAGGTTTTTGTAATCAATTGAACTTTTGAAATGAAGTATGGCTTATATTTAAGTATCATATATATATATATATAAGTATCATGTGTGTAGGTCACATGTCTGGAGTTCGATGTCTAAGCATCGGTGGTTTATGAAACAAAATCTGTTTTACAATATTTTTTTAGTAAACTTTTGTGATAATAATGAATAAAGGATTATGTATTATTCTTTGTTTAGGTTAATAGACTAGAAAGAAAATTAACTGATCTATACATATAGAAAAATAGTAGTAGTAAATATAATCTGGTGGGTTTTGCTAAATTACAAGTAATTTATGTGTGTGTATTTAGAGGTGATAGATGCTCTTAAGAGATGGAAAGGGTGTAGGAAAGGGAAAGGGTAGGGGTATAGTTTGTTTCCAAGGATGAGGGGTGCCGGAAAGGGAAAGGGTAGGGGTTATAGTTTGCGTGTGGCATCATGGAATGTAGGGACTCTAAGTGGTAAATTGTTAGAGGTGATAGATGCTCTTAAGAGATGTATGGTTCATATAGCGTGCCTCCAAGTGACTAGGTGGAAGGGGCAGAGAGGCGTAGAGAGAATGGCTACAAGCTATTGCATTCGGGAGCGGATGGAGCAAAAAATAGAGTAGGCTTTCTGGTGGCTATAGAATTGCATAAGAATGTGATTGAGGTGAAAAGATATAACGATAGGGTGATGTTATTAAGGTTAGTGTTAGGAGTCGAAGTAGTGGATGTGGTTTGCGCTAATGCGCCACACGTGGGACTAGGAGACCAAGAAAAGAGGGAGTTTTGGGATTGCCTAAATGGAGTAGTGAGGGCTGTATCAAGGGAGGAGACCATTTTCGTAGGATGTGATTTCAATGGTCATATCGGCAAGGATAGTGATGGCTTTCAGATAGTTCATGGAGGTTTTGGTTTTGGGGATAGGAACGAACCGGGTAGGGATCTTTTAGATTTTGCAGTGGCCCATGACCTAGGTATTCTGAACTCTTTCTTTTGGAAAAGGGACTCAAACCTAATCACTTTTACCAGTGGGGGAAGGAATACACAAATCGACTATCTCTTAATGAGGCAACACGATCGAAGACGGTGGAGAGACTGCAAGGTGATATCGAGGGAGACCGCAGCAGCTCTACACCATTTACTGGTGGCAGATATAGTACTGAGAGAGAAAGTGACTACGATGGAGAGAAAAGGGCGACATAGGATAAGATGGGGAAATTTGAAGGGCACCAACATTACGATGTTCAAGGAAAAGGTCATCTCGACAACAACAATTCATCCTGTTGGGGACGCAAACCAGATGTGGGAGGATATGGCAGCTTCTATCACTCGAGTGGCAAAGGACACGCTAGGGGTCACGACAGGCAGGACTACTGGGGACAAGGAATCATTGTGGTGGAATGAGGATGTGCAGAGTAAGATCAAGGATAAGTAACAGAGTCTTAGGGATCTTTTAAGGTGCACAAATTAGGGGGGAGCGTTGGAGGTTGAGGGAGAAATACAAAACGCTAGGGGAGAGGCGAAGAAGGTGGTGACAGAGGCAAAAAATACAGCGTATAGACAGATGTATGCACGTCTGGAAACAAAGGAGGGGGAGCATGATATGTTCAAGATTGCTAAAGCCAGGGAGCATAGAAGACATGACCTAGGAGTAGTGAAATATATAAAGGGAGAGGATGAGCGTGTCTTAATTAAGGAACAAGACATTAAACAGAGATGGAAAAATTATTTTAATAGTCTTTTTAATGGTAGACAGACCTACCAACGAGAAACAGACAACCCTGTTAAGCAGAGACAACAAAGAAATAACTCCTACTGTAGAGGTATCACACAGGGAGAGGTGAGGATAGCACTTAGGAAGATGGGAAGGGCTAAGGCGGTTGGTCTAGACAATATACCGATTGAGGCTTGGAAGTGTTTAGGGGATGAAGGAGTCCAATGGCTCAGTACTCTATTCAACCTTATTTTCAAGAACTGAAAAATGCCAGACCAGTGGAGGAGTAGTGTAGTAGTGTCCCTATACAAGAACAAGGGAGACGCACAGTGTTGTGGAAATTAAAGAGGAATTAAGTTGTTAGCTCATACTATGAAATTATGGGAGAGAGTAATCGAGACACGAATTAGGAGAGAAACGCAGGTTATCGTTAACCAATTTGGTTTCATGCTAGGACGGTCAACAACGGAACCGATACACATATTGAGAAGATTAATGGAGAAGTATAGGGAGAAAAAGAGGGACCTACATATGGTATTCATCGACTTTGAAAAAGCATATGACAGTGTGCCACGTAGACTAATCTGGGGTAGTTTAAAAGTTAGAGGGGTACCTGAAAAGTATATAGACTTAATTAAAGATATGTATGACAGGATTACAGCTAGTGTTCGTACGCCGGTAGAAGATACAAATTTTTTCCTGGTGGAGATGGGACTCCACCAAGTCGATTCAGGAGCCCGTTTCTTTTCACGGTATTCATGGATGAGCTATCCAAGTCGATTCAGGAGCCTGTCCCATGGTGCATGCTCTTTGCAGATGATATTGTGTTAGTGGCTGAGACTAAACAAAGCTTGAACGAAAGGCTAGAGGAGTGGCGTGTAGCTTTAGAGGATAAAGGGTTAAGAATTAGTCGCTCTAAGACAGAGTACCTTTTTTGTGACTTCAGTGGTGTTGGCGATAGCGAGGACACCGAGATCACTATTGAGGACCAAGTGGTTCCGCAGATAACGAAGTTTAAATATTTAGGATCGTTTGTCCAAAGCAATGGAGAGATATACAGTGATATAACCCACCGCATACAAGCTGGCTGGTGTAGGTGGAAAGCAGCCACTGGGGTTTAATGCGACAAGCAGTTCCCATCTAAATTAAAGGGGAAATTTTATAGAGTCGCAGTTAGACCTGCAATGTTGTATGGAACAGACTGTTGGGCCATCAAGAAGACACATGAGCGCAAGATGAAGTACAAGAGATAAGGATGCTGTGGTGGATGTGCGGACACACTAGATTAGATAGGATTAGAAATTAGGTCTTTAGGGAAAGGTTAGGAGTAGTTAGCATATCATAGAAAATAAAGGAAGGGAGATTGAGATGGTTTGGGCATGTGAAAAGGAGACCAACAACAGCGCCAATTAGAGTAGTGGAAACCTTCATTGTGGAAGGAAAGAGGAGTAGAGGCAGGCCTAAATTGACTCGGGATAAGAGAATTAGACATGACATGATAGAGTTGCACCTCTCTGAGGACATGGTCCAGGATAGAGATTCGTGGAGACGTAGGATTAAGGTTAGCGACTTTCTAGGGGAATGTACCTAGTTAGCTTAGCTTTGTATTTAGGGTCTACTTTGGCTAGCTTGGCTCCTTGTTGTTTATGTATATTTTTTGTTTGATGTTGTCTTGTGATTCTTATGCCCAAATCTTATTGGTTACAGATTCCTTGCTATTTTGGTAGTTTGCTATTCTATGTATTGCTAAGTGTCTTTGGTTGTAGGATGTATGTTTACTCTTTTTACCTGTATGTAGCTTTATGATCCGGGGGTCTCTCTAGAAGAAGCCTCTCTATTCACACAGATAGAGGAAAGACTTGCCTACATCCCACCCTCCCTTGACCCTACCGATAGCGTGCTATGCGGTGGGATATACAGGGCTTGATTGATTGATTGATTGATTTATGTGTGTGTAGTTATATGTATATGTATAATTTAGTAATTTATGCGTGTGTAGTTATTTATATATGTGTGTATACGTACACACTTTTATCCAATGATTTGGTAATAGTAAATTCCTAGATCATGTAACACATACATATAATATATTTGTTTATGCTTTACATTCTCGTGTTTCACACGTCAAACGTGTCGAGTCCGTCATGTAAGCTTCTAATCGAATTCGTTTTGTGTACGGGTTTTGGATGGCATCATTGGTATTTTAAGGGTTTGAGTTTGAACACGTATTCAATATGTTTGCCAAGCCTCTTCGGCTTAGTCCGTGTTCATAACAACACTTGATGGATCCTAGTTCTAGTTTTATTTTTATATAGTGTTGTTTATATATAAATGTATGGTATGTGACATTAAATTTGATTAATAAACACAAAAATAAATAAATAAAAAATTACTTCCTAAAATTGGGGTTGTTACAACATGCATGAAGCGCTCGAACCGTTTCGAAGTGTTCAACCCTATCTTGATTAAGGAACATTTCCTTAAGTTGGGTGATTATGTCATATGACCCTTGATTTTGAAAATCCTTTTGAATTTCGGGAATCGTAGTTCCCAACATGAGACAAGAAACATGCACCGAATCCTCGGTGTATTTTAACCAATTGTTATAGGCATCAACATCTTCAATGTTTGGTTCGTCGGGAATAGGATCGTTCAACATGTGGAATTTCTTTTCTTGCATGAGAACATTTCTCAAGTTTCGATACAAATCCATAAAATTGTTATAGTTAAGATGATCCTTATCAAGTATAGCTCTTAGTGATAGGTTATGCACAGGTGTGATAATTCCGTTAGGTGGATTGTTTGCGGCCATCTACATAATTTAACAAAGCTCAATTTTAGAATTTTCGATATTATTTATGTCTCAAGACAATTAATGATTAAAATCTAGAACCTAACATTGCATTCATATAGTAGTTTGGTGACCTTTATCTTACTATTGAATTAATAAGGTAGTCAACATTTAACGATTACAACCCTTTGCAACTTCTAATTTTATGGGATCTGTTAAACATCATATGTTTAGTTGGCCTCTTTAATCCCATCATCACCTTTGTATGCCATGCTTCGGTGACCCTATTCACATGGTTTCCAAATCAAGTCGTCCACACACGTGTGAATTTTCACATAGAAGTGGTTAGGTGACTTTTATCCCACAAATATGGCAAACCCACCTCAAACTCACAAGTTTCCTCCAATGTGGTTAGGTGACCTTTATCCCACATCGAGTTCCTAAGTGATTTGAGTGTTGTATAAAATGATGGGGCTATATTTGTTTTAAAAGGGATTCAATTTTTTTAAATTCTAGATTGGAAAACTATTATGTACCTTCCATTTGCATGCGTTCAAATGTATGGTACTTTCTTTGAAAAAGCAATTTTCAAAAGTCCTTTTAATAAAACCAATTTTATTGTGAAATCATAAACCTTTAATAAAACCAATTTTATTACCTAATGATTTCTAAGGAACCAATTTTATGCAAGTTGTTGATTTTAACTTTTAACAATCCATATGCAAAAAAAATTATAAATCAACCAAACAAGCATAAATAAACAACCAAAAGTCCATAACCATAGCTACCTAAAATTACAACACTTGTTGACCGAAACAAGTATGTCAAAAGGTCTATCCTAACGGACGAGAGTGACACAAGGCATGTGTTGGTGAACTCCCAATTGACCCTGCATCCCAATGCTTCAAGTGTCCACCTTGTGTTGTGACACTTCCACTTTATTTGGGCTCCACTCCTAGATTCCTTGGGCCTCCAAGTTCGGGCTTTGGCCATTGGGCTCAAATCCCATCTTGGACTATGAGGTCCATTAAGGCCCAAAACAAAAACCGTAAACATCCTCTTTTACAAAAAAAAAATAAAATATATCCTAATACATTTTTCTCTAGTAAAAGAAATACAACTAATCTACTTATTATTACAAACCAATATGAAATGAATAAATAGATTACAAACCCAAATAAATGAATATTACAACCAAATTTAATAGTCGAATAAATCACAACACAAACACACATCCAAAAGATCATGGCTAGGTTATGAACATTCACATGCACATCCAAATATGCAAGGTCTTAAATGACCAAAATGGTTCCCCTTTTTACCCATAAAACTTTCAGCCAAGGCTAACCAAATCGAAAGTTTCAGGTTTTGTCCAAATAAAATAATTAATTATCCATATGACTTAATTCTTCAAGATTACCACTTGCTTGTAAAGTATAATCTTGAAAACCAAGGGGTAACCAAAAGCTTAAAACTTTCGGCTATATGATGAACTTCACCATAAAACCCGAAAAGTTTTACATCTATTGAAGCATATATCTATATAAGAGGCTCTTGATACCATTGTTGGATTTTAACAAGATTATCAAAGTCATACAAACCCATTTATACGAAAAACGCAGCGGATTAATTAGTTTTAAGTCTTGTTAATATGATCAATATAAAGCGATTTTATATAAAATCCAATACCCGGATTCATATAAGATAATACATGCTATCAAAATAACCATAGGGTGTTTTAGCATACTACCTTTGATATGCTAAGAAATATGAAGGAGGATGAGGATTGAACAGCTAGTCTTCAAAGAAGAAGCACCTCAAGCTTGTAGGATTTACACTATAAAACTCCTTCTTGTTCAACCCTCCCTTGGCCGAAAATAATAGAGAGAAAAGAAGAGTTTACTTGCAAATGTGTGTAAGAAAGAGAGATAGAGAGAGAGTATGCAACCTTTGCACACTTCTTTTGGCCAATCAATTCTATTGCATGTTCTTGAAAGAGTGTATTATTAAATAGATGAGAGAGAAAGATATTCTCTTCTAAATATTCAAACCCTTTAAAATTAATTACTTGTGTTATATTTGTAACATAATATAATGTAAGTAACATGCATCATGTTATTTAACCAACTTAAATAACATTATAAAATATCTCTCTCAAAATATAAATTATCCATATAAACTGTTTACCACATAAGTGCAAATATTTATAAACTCATTTTCTTAATGTCTTAAGTGTTGATATTTATTTATTAGATCATATATTAGAATAAATATCGTGGGTGTTTGTCTAGCATGTTATTGGGTATGACCCGACTTGGATCATAACGTACTAGCCACATAAACTATAATATGTGTCTTGGACAGACCGATTTCAACAGTGACAAGTGTGAAGAAAGAATTTATCATTGAAGAATGCATGAGCATAGTTCCATATGTGGGAACATCATATGAAATTGCCTATGACACAGATGATTCTGATGAATCATGTGAAATTGTTTATGAAGACCCCAAACCCGATGCAACAATTGTTCATGTCATTGATGAATTGCAAGTGACCTAGCTTGTACTTCATCACTTAACTGATCATTTTTCTTTGATTTGTGCAGGAACAATCCACACCAATCAATGATATATAGTATATGGACAGTGGATGTTCCATGCACATGACATGTGACAAGAGGTCACTGGTAAATTATGAAGAGAAGTTTGAAGGACCTGTTGCATTGGCATTGATGAGAATGGAGGGAAGATTGTATGGAAAGGCATTCTAACCAATGACAAAGTGTCATTTGAAAATGTATTTTATGTGGAAGGATTGCAATATAACCATTTGAGCAGCTCACAAATGTGTGATAAAGGTTATAAGGTTGATTTTGATGATTCACTTTGTTTCATCCTAAACCTGAATTTGTAATTCCTCCAGATGATTGTCTGATGTGCAAAGTCATGGAACGATCTGTGAATGATGAAGAGATCTGCCATTTTGATTTTCCAAATCAAACATAGGAAGTTGAAAATTTGGGAGTATTCTAGAGATATTATGGAGAGATTTGATAATTTTCATGGATTCTCAAATATTTGAGTTAGATTTACACCTTAAGAATATCCATATTAATTTGTTAATCCCATTGGTTGATTAGAGATATCTAGAGACATTATAGCCCTTTTTTTCATGTATATACGTACGATAGCAATTAATAAATAAAATAACATTGGGGAACAAATTCATGAAACCAGCAAAAATAAAAGAGAGATGTATTTTAAAAGAAATAGAAACTTGAGGTTTTTGTAACCAATTGAACTTTTGAATTGAACTATGGCTTATATATATATATATATATATATATATATATATATATATATATATATATATATATATAAAAGTATCATGTGTGTAGGTCACATGTCTGGAGTTCAATGTCTAAGAATCGGTGGTTTATGAAACAAAATCTGTTTTACCATATTTTTTAGTAAACTTTTGTGATAATAATGAATAAAGGATTATGTATTATTCTTTGTTTAGGTTAATAGACTAGAAAGAAAATTAACTGATCTATACATATAGAAAAATAGTAGTAGTAAATATAATCTGGTGGGTTTTGCTAAATTACAAGTAATTATGTGTGTGTAGTTATATGTATATGTATAATTTAGTAATTTATGCATGTGCAGTTATTTATATATGTGTGTACGTACACACTTTTATCAAATGATTTGGTAATGGTAAATTCCTAGATCATGTAACACATAGATATAATGTATTTGTTTATGCTTTACATTCTCGTGTTTCACACGTCAAACGTGTCAAGTCCGGCTTGTAAGCTTCTAATCGAATTCGTTTTGTGTACGGGTTTTGGATGGCATCATTGGTATTTTAAGGGTTTGAGTTTGAACACGTATTCAATATGTTTGCCAAGCCTCTTCGGCTTAATCCGTGTTCACAACACTTGATGGATCCTAGTTCTTGTTTTATTTTTATATAGTGTCGTTTATATATAAATGTATGGTATGTGACATTAAATTTGATTAATAAACACAAAAATAAATAAATAAATAATTGCGCCCTAAAATTGGAGTTGTTACAACATGCATGAAGCGCTCGAACCGTTTCGAAGCGTTCAACCCTATCTTGAGTAAGGAACATTTCGTTAATTGGGTGATTATGACATACGCCCCTTGATTTTCAATATCCTTTTGAATTTCTGGAATCGTAGTTCCCAAAATGAAACAAGAAACTTGCATCGAATCCTCGGTGTATTTTAACCAATCGTTATAGGCATCAACATCTTCAATGATTGATTCGTCGGGAATAGGATCGTTCAATACGTAGAATTTCTTTTCTTGCATGATAACAATTCTCAAGTTTCGATACCAATCCATAAAATTGTTATAGTTAAGATAATCCTTATCAAGTATACCTCTTAGTGATAGGTTATGCACGGGTGTGATAATTCCGTTAGGTGGATTGTTTGCGGCCATCTACATAACAAAGCTCAATTTTAGAATTTTCGATATCATTTATGTCTCAAGACAATTAATGATTAAAATCTAGAACCCAACGTTGCATTCACGTAGTAGTTAGGTGACCTTTATCCTACTATTGAATTAATAAGGTAGTCAACATTTGACGATTACAACCCTTTGCAACTTCTAATTTTATAGGATCTGTTAAACATCATATGTTTAGTTGACCTCTTTAATCCCATCATCACCTTTGTATGCCATGCTTCAGTGACCCTATTCACATGGTTTCCAAATCAAGTCGTCCTACTTACACACACGTGTGAATTTTCACATAGAAGTGGTTAGGTGACCTTTATCCCACAAATATGGCAAATCCACCTCAAACTCACAAGTTTCCTCCAATGTGGTTAGGTGACCTTTATCCCACATCGAGTTCCTAAGTGATTCGAGTGTTGTATAAAATGATGGTACTATATTTGTTTTAAAAGGGATTCAAGTTTTCTAAATTCTAGATTGGAAGACTATTATGTACCTTCCATTTGCATGCATTCAAATGTATGGTACTTTGTTTGAAAAGCAATTTTCAAAAGTCCTTTTAATAAAACCCATTTTATTGTGAAATCATCAACCTTTAATAAAACCAATTTTATTACCTATTATTTCTAAGGAACCAATTTTATGCAAGTTGTTGATTTTAAGTTTTAATAATCCATATGCAAAACAAATTATAAATCAACCAAACAAGAATAAATAAAAAACCACAAGTTCATAACCATAGCCACCTAAAATTACAACACTTGTTGACCGAAACAAGTGTGCCAAAACTCTCTCCTTGCGGACGGGAGTGACACAAGGCATGTGTCGGTGAACTCCCACGTGACACTTCCACTTTATTTGGGCTCCAACCTAAGCTCCAAGATTTCAAGGGCCTCCAAGTTCGGGCTTTGGCCATTGGGCTCAGATCCCATCTTGGACTATGAGGTGCATTAAGTCCCAAAACAAAAACCGTAACCTTGTTACATCCTCTTTTACAAAAAAATAAAATATATCCTAATATATTTTTTTCTAGTAAAAGAAATACAACTAATCTACTTATTGTTACAAACCAATATGATATGAATAAATACATTACAAACCCAAATAAATGAATATGACAACCAAATTGAATAGTCGAATAAATCACAACACAAACACACATCCAAAAGATCATGGCTAGGTTATGAACATTCACATGCACATCCAAATATGCAAGGTCTTAAATGACCAAAATGGTTCCCCTTTTTACCCATAAAACTTTCAGCCAAGGCTAACCAAACCGAAAGTTTCGGATTTTGTCCAAACAAAATAATTAATTATCCATATGACTTAATTCTTCAAGATTACCACATGCTTGTAAAGTATAATCTTGAAAAACCAAGGGGTAACCAAAAGCTTAAAACTTTCGGCTATATGGTGAACTGCACAATAAAACCCGAAAAGTTTTAGATCTATTGAAGCATATATCTGTATAAGAGGCTCTTGATACCATTGTTGGGTTTTAACAAGATTATCAAAGTCATGTAAACCCATTTATATGAAAAACGCAGCGGATTAATTAGTTTTAATTCTTGTTAATATGATCAAGATAAAACCGATTTTAAATAAAACCCAATACCCGGATGCATATACGATCTGGAAAAAAATTGCGTTCAATAGGATTTGAACCTATACTAAAGGTTTAGAAGACCTCTATCCTATCCATTAGACAATGGACGTTTCATTGTTATTTTTGGGTATTTTTTCTGATCTTTTAATCTTTTATTTGAAATGAAAAAAAAAAAAGAAGAATATAGCAAGAATATAGTAGGATTTTTGTAAGAAATTTTTTTGAAATTATATTCAATCATGAATGATAATACATGCTATAAAAACAACCATAGGGTGTTTTAGCATACTACCTTTAATATGCTAAGAAATATGAAGGAGGATGAGGATTGAACAGCTAGTCTTCAAAGAAGCACCTCAAGCTTGTATACCCTTCAAGCTTCCAACAAAGCACCCTTGGTTGCTAGGATTTACACTATAAAACTCCTTCTTGTTCAACCCTCCCTTGGCTGAAAATAATAGAAAGAAAAGAAGAGTTTACTTGCAATTGTGTGTAAGAAAGAGAGAGAGAGAGAATATGCAACCTTTGCACACTTCTTTTGGTCAATCAATTCTATTGCTTGTTCTTGAAAGAGTGTATTATTAAATAGATGAGAGAAAAAGATATTCCCTTCTAAATATTCAAACCCTTTAAAATTAATTACTTGTGTTATATTTGTAACATAATATAATGTAAGTAACATGCATCATGTTATTTAACCAACTTGAATAACATTAAAAATATCTCTCTCAAAATATAAATTATCCATGTAAATTATTTACCACATAAGTGCAAATATTTATAAACTCATTTTCTTAATGTCGTAAGTGTTGATATTTATTTATTAGATCATATCTTAGAATAAATATCGTGGGTGTTTGTCTAGCATGTTATTGGGTATGAACCGACTTGGATCATAACATACTAGCCACATCAACTGTAATATGTGTCTTGGGTAGACCGATTTCAACAGTGACAAGTGCGAAGAAATAATTTGTCATTGAAGAATGCATGAGCATAGTTCCATATGTGGGAACATCATATGAAATTGGCTATGAAACAGATGATTCTGATGAATCTTGTGAAGTTGTTTATGAAGACCACAAACCCGATGCAACAATTGTTCATGTCACTAATGATTTGCAAGCTGACCTAGCTTGTACTTCATCATTTAACTGATCATTTTTCTTTGATTTGTGCAGGAACAATTCCCACCAATTAATGATGTATAGTATATGGACAGTGGATGTTCCATGCACATGACATGTGACTAGAGGTCTCTGGTAAATTATGAAGAAAAATTTGAAGGACTTGTTGCATTGGCAGTGATGAGAATGGAGTGAAGATTGTGTGGAAATGCATTCTAACCAATTTTAAAGTGTCATTTGACAATGTATTTTATGTGGAAGGATTGGAATATAACCTTTTGAGCATCTGACAAATGTGTGATAAAGGTTATAAGGTTGATTTTGATGATTCACACTGTTTCATCCTCAAACCTGACCCTCCTGATATGATTTTGATGATGGCTCCCAGAAATGGAAATTTATATGAATTGAAAATGAAATATGCTATCTCTAGGGGTGGAACTTGTTTTCTGTCAAAGGCTACTGAAAATGAAACAAAATTGTGGCACATAAAGCTTTGTCATGTTACTTTAAAAAACATGAACAAACTTGTTGAAAGTGAACATGTAATTGGCTTACCTACAAGGGAGTTCAAGCTTGATGACAAATGCATTTCATGTCAGAAAGGTAAGCAACGCAAGTCATTACACAAAGCAAAACTTGTAAACTCAATTGTACATGCACTGGAAATGCTTCATATGGAACTTTTTTGGTCATGTGAGTGTTCCTAGTATAGTAAAGAAAAGATATTTCCTAGTGATTATTGATGATATTTCAAGATATACATGGGTTTATTTTCTGAATTCCATGGATGAAGCTGCTGAATGAATCAAGGGTTGTGTTACAAGGATTAAGAACCAATTGGATGTAAGGGTGAAGGTCATGAGAAGTGACAATGGTACTAAGTTCAAGAATGGTGAAATGACTAAATTCTGTCTTGCAAAAGGAATTCTAAAACAATTCAGTGCACCTGGAACTCCTAAACAAAATAGAGTAGCTGAAATAAGATATAGAACACTCATTGAAGCTGCAAGAACCATGTTAGCAGATGCTTATCTGCCTGTCACCTTTTGGGCAGAGGCTATCAATAATGCTTGCTATGCTCAGAACATGGTACTTCTCAATAAATGTCTTGACAAAACTCCTTATGAGATTTTGTTTAAAAGGAAACCCTACAAATGTGCTCTTTGTTGAATACCAAAGACTGTTTGAACAAATATCATTCAAAATATTTAGACTGTTTCTTTGTTGGATACTCCACACACTCAAAGGCTTATGGAGTATATGTGAAAGATCACTTGAGTGTGATTGAATCTTCTGATATAATATTCAATGAAAACCAGTTTAATAAAGTTGATGGAGCATCCTAGTTGTTTGATCTTGAGAAGTTAATCGAGTCTTTCAAGATTTATCCTGTAGACTTTGATGAAACTTTGTATTGAAAAAGTGTCCAAGAAGAAAGTCAGAAAAGAAGGTTGACTTGGACAAATTATGGTCTAAAGTTGCAGAAAAATATGTTGAATACTCCTTCGTTAGAAATTCTCCTGATAATGAACCCGAGAATGATCAAAATGACAATCTTGAGTAATCACCTGTTCAAGAAAATCATATCATGGATAATGAACAAACTGAAAAATAAAATGATCAAGAACAAGTTTTTAACAATGAAGCGCAACCTAATGACTTGTTTATTCAAGATCAAGATGACAGACAACCAGATTTTGAAATTTTATTTTAAAGTTTGAACATTGAAAACAATGTTTCTTCAACTTCATAACAGTTCGGCTGAAGAATCATCTGAATTTCATAATGCAACTACAGATTTGATCATTTTAGGAACCTGATCTCAAAGATACAAATCTTGATTCTAATGTGTCGACTGATCTAATTCTGCAAACTTCCTTTGTTGAAAGAAATCATCCACCTGAAAATATCATTGGAGATATTCATGAAAGAGTTAACTGAAGTGCATCTGAATCTGCAAACATCTATTTGTACTCCTGCTATCTATCCCAAGTTGAACACAAGAACGTTGTTCAAGCTCTAAAGGAGAACATTTGGGTGGAAGAAATGCAAGAGGACTTAGCTCAATTCAGGAATCTTCAAGTGTGGGAGCTTGTAGATAAGCCAAGAAATAAGTATGCTATTGGAACAAAATGGGTTTTCCGAAACAAAAGGGATGAGAAAAGGATTGTAATTAAAAATAAAGCAAGCCTAGTTGCACTAGGCTGCTTACAAGAAGAATGAATTGATTTTGAGGAAGTGATTGATCTAGTGGCAAGGCTAGAAGCTATCAGAATCTTCTTAGCTTATGCTGCTTCAAATAATATAAGAGTGTTTCAACCGGATGTTAAATCTACCTTCCCGAATGGAAAAATTGAAGAGGAGGTGTATGTTACTCAACCTCCAGGGTTTGAGGATCCTGAGTTTCTAAATAGTCTATAAATTGAACAAAGCTCTATATAGACTAGATCTCCAAGAGCATGCCATGATGAGTTATCAAATCACTTGATTGTTAATGGCTTTCAGAGGAGAGCAATTGACAAAACCCTCTTCTACAAGAAAAGAGGAAGAGATTTACTCCTGCTTAAAGTGTATGTTGATGATATCATCTTTGGGTCTACAAATGAACAAATGTGTTTGGTACTTGAAGAAATAATGAAGTCAAAATACTGCATGAGCTCTATGGGTGAAATGAATTTCTTTCTTGGATTGCAGGTTCAACAAAAGAAGGATGGAATTTTTATTTATCATTCAAAGTATGGGCAAGACATGTTGAACAAGTTCAAATGTCAAGACTTGAAGACTACTTCTACCCCAATGAACACCCATGATAAGATGATAGCTGATGAAAAAAGGGAGCCTGTTGATGAACACGAGTACAGAACAAAGATTGGTTCACTAATGTATCTGACTGCTTCAAGGCTAGACATTATGTTTGTTGTCTGTGTTTGTTCAAGATTCTAGTCAAGTCCAAAAGTGTCTCACATGACTGATGTCAAGAGGGTTTTTAGATATTTAAAGGGAAGACCTGATTTAGGGATAAGGTATCCAAAGAACCATTCCTTTGATCTAGTTGCTTACACTGATAGTGACTATGATGGCTGCAATGTGAGTAGGAAGTCTACATTTGATGGATGTCAATTTCTAGGACACAGACTGGTGTCATGGCAATACAAGAAGCAAACTACTATGTCAATATCAACTGTTGAAGCTGAGTACATTGCTGCATCTACCTGCTGTGCACAAGTCCTTTGGATTCAGAATCAACTACTGGACTACGGTTTGATTTACTTGAACATCTTTATTGACAATACTGCGGCCTTGTTCATAATAAAGAACCCAGTCCAACACTCCAAGACCAAGCACATTGAAATCAGACATCATTTCATTAGAGACTGTAATGAGAAAGGACTGATTGAAATGAAAAGATTTGATACTAGTGATAAATTGGCTGACTTATTCACCAAGCCACTAGATAAAACTAAATTTCACTTTCTCCTGAAAGCTTTAGGAATGATCAACTCTGATGAGGTCTGATTAATGATCTGTGCTTCTTGTGCTAACTGACTATCTTTAGAAAGGTCCTATTGAGTGAGTTGTACTTGATGTGTGATTGTATGCATGTAAAGAAAGGTCCTATTGAGTGACCATCTTTAGAAAGGTCATGTTGTATGAATGTGCTTTAAATAATCATGTGCGTTACTTAGGTGTTTATGTTGCTTTGGTTGCTTAAATTTAGTGAATATGTGTGATATCAAGATAAGTGTGTCTGAATGTGATTTGAATTGATAAATCTGTGTGCTTATATGATATTTCTGAATATGTGGACAATCTAATATGATGATGTGTTTAGACAGAATAGAGTTTGCATAATCGGTCTTGAATGTACATTATGTTGAATCTGCTTGTGTTGATGCATGTCATTCATAGTATGATGGCTCTTGAATATGTGAAGTGTGTAAAACGATGCTCTCACAACTTAGTTTTAAATTTATTAAACGAAATTCCTAAAGAAGCCACACAAAACCGGCAAGTCCGAGTAGTATAGCACTAAGGAAGTCCGAGTGTCGAACACAAGGACACGTGAAAACGTATCTAATACTTAACCCTATATAAGACTCACCTAAGAATAATATATTTTTTAAAATGATTTTTTTTTATTAACTACTTAACCTAACTTAATTTAATTAACTTATAAGACTTAATTTAAGAAGACTAAACGAAACAGTGAAAATACGATTTATCAATGGGAAAAACGTCTACCTAGGTAAGAATCCTATTGAAGGTATAGTTAGCTAATGGATTGTAGAATCTCACGACACCGGTTCTTAAGGAATGACACAACTAAGGTTCACTCAGGAAGCTAGATTACCTCTCGGTCTCAGTAACAAACTCTAACCTACCCTTAATTGATTTTAAAAACTAACCGAGTGACGAATTGTTAACGTGCTCTAATGCCGACTCTCCTCTCGGTCTAACCGACACACTACCCTAATGGAGACGAATACTACGCAACCAAGGATAGAGGTACAACTTATTTCAACTTAAACTAGGTCAACTAATCGCTCACAAACCCAAACCCGACAAGAACCGAACCCGCTCTCGCGCGATCCTAATCTTAACAATTAAAAGCTATGAGACGAGTTTACTTCCTATCACCTCTCGGTCTCAAGGAAGGTTCCTACCCGCTGATTATATTCAATTAATACACTCACTTAAATCCTACGGTTGATCAACCCGCAAACAAACCCTAAACACTAAGTAAAGAGTCTTAACAAGCAACAATCAATCAAAACTCATTCAATTAATTAAAGCAAGAGGTTTATAAGTATAATTAACAAATTCACAGCCACTAAACACAACCTAATTCAATGTTAAACCAAACTTTACATTAACAATTCAAGTCATGATCATCAACAATCCAAACTACTTACTAAAACCTAACAATAATCATCTAACCTAGGTAGAACTAACTACTTTAGCCACTCATTGATTTTGGACAGCAGCATACATTCAAAGAAACATCATAAACATCAATATAAACATGATAAAACTCATTCAATGATAAAAAACAATCAAACACAAGTCAAACTCCAAATTACTTGCAAAACAATCCAACAAAAAGATCAAGTTTAACAAGTTAGGGTTCTTGAACAAGAGAGCAAAGTTTAAAGATGAATACTTATGATTATATGCTGAGTTTATGAATGTATGAGACTCCTAGCAGCTGCACACAACTCCCTTTGATGTTCTTCTTCTCTTCCAGCCGTCCAAAACTACCAACCCTAGCCGCCACAAGACTTTCTTCCTTCTCCTTGCTGCTGCCGATCGCAATAATGGGCAGAATTGGGGCTGCTCAATCTTGGGATTTTAGGGCTGTTAGGGTTCTTATTTTTTTTTTTTTCTTGATAAAATATGCAAGATAGGCTTCTAACTTGTGGGCTTGGGTCGGGCCTTGACTTGTAGTATCCAAACTTGATCAAATAAGCCCCTATAGTCTTCAAATTTCATTCTTTTTTCCCCAACTTTCATAACCTACAAGTAAATATTCAATTTTGTAAAATCAAGCATAAACAAACCATAAAACTTAATAATTAAATTAAAAAGCAATTAAAACATGATAAAAAATGATACGGAAAGCAAGTGTGTTTTACAACACATCAAACATCCCCACACTTAAGTCTTTTTCGTCCCTGAAAAAGTAATCTACACAGGATCATACTCAAGTGAAAAACAACAAACTCTCAGATTATTATCATTTTCAAAGCACAAGAAACATCCTGACATATTGACCACGATTGCCGATATTATTGTCCACTTAAACCCAGCCACCAGCCAATCAAGCCCCCTTTTGCATTAAACGTTTTAAGTTCAAAAATTAAGGCTACACCTACCCCATCTCAGACAAAGAGAGCTAGAAGACTAGAGTCGAAGCAAACTGGTTCAACAAATCACCATAAGCCAAGGACTAATTGATAGTACTAATTAGATGTACTCGGTGAAATTTGGATGGATGAATGTGGAGGTCGTACGAGCTATTCCTAAATATTATTGGACTTTGTCCTATAAATTCTTAATTTTTATTTATTGACTAAGAACCTTCGAGCCCCAATAGTGTATCATCAGAGTCACCATCCCCAAGGTAACACGTAAACTCTAAGTCCCGTCTAGTATGTGCATCATTGTCCACCTTTTCTAACTTTAAACAATGCTCATTTGGCATTTTACAATACATAACTTTCTTCATATGCATTTTGCTTGTCTTGAACAACTTTGAATAATACAATACATAACAAACTTTCAAAACATACTTTTTTTTTTCTTTTTTTTCTCTTTTTCTTTTTTTTCTTTTTTTTTCAATCTTTTATATCACCCTAAAATATAACTATTTCTAAGCTCGTAGAAAGATGGACATGTGGTGTGTGCTATTTTGAGTGCATTTAATTCTTACCATTTCAAAGTTTTCAGATTATGGTAATCCTCCCTAAGCATCGAAATTCGATTTCACCGTTTTTAAATTATTATATATATATGAAAACATGCTAAAGAGGACTATCAAAGCTAGTTGGGCCTACCGACACATCCCAAATCAGATATGCAAACCATCCCTTTTATTATTATTATTATTTATTTCAAAATTTCCGAGAGTTCGTTAACACAACGATAATAATATCATTTCCTGCTTAACGTAGAATATAAACAATTTTCAAGGGACAATTTTTTTCTTTAAAATTCTTTTTTTTATATAATTTTTTTTTAATTTTTTTTTTCAATTTTTCCTACAACTAAGTAAAATAAATTCCCATCCCCACACTTAGAACGAAATCGTCCTCGATGAGAACAAGGAAAGAAATAAAATAAAATAAAAACTGAAAAATAAAATTAAAACTTAACGCAAAAAGTAAAACAGAGAATGGGTTACTCCCCTGGTTTAGATGCAGATTCATCATCAATTGTGTATGAATCGAACGACCGTATAACATTTCATTCGCGGCCGCAACCTCGGGTGAACCAGTTCCAAAACGCCATTAGAGCTACCATGTGCATAATAATACATGCAATAACTCAAACTCGCTCGCATGTAACAGCGTACAAAACAGAAAACAAAAACATAAGAAATAAACATATTTTTGTGTTTTTTGATTTTTTATTTTTTTTTTATTTTTTTGAATTTTGGAATTTTTTAAATTTTTAAATAACAAAAATAAAAGAAACAAAAATCTAAATCTCGGGCTGCCTCCAGAGAGCGCTTAGTTTAACGGGTCCTCAGCCTGACCCCAAATCTCAATTTTAATCAGGTGGCTTCTTCTTTATCCGTTTCCCACTCGACACGTTTCGTTTTATTCATTTACTATTAGTTGGGAAAAACTCACCAGAAAAATTTAAAGAGATTTTGAAAACCTGAAACGGGTCGGACCACCAAGGCTTATACTTACCCGGACCAAACTTTATACGAGTCGTTTAATGATGGAGGATGGCATCTTTGCTGTGTGTCAACTTTTTATTTTGTTTCGTATATCGTATCCGCACCTTCAAGTTCCTTTGATCCAAGTCTACATGTGCCCTTGTCTGTGGTGTCTCTCTAAGAATTCATCTTTCTATTCCTTCAATATCACCTTCCGGGTCAAATTCCGTATCATCTACTTCCATAGAGGTATCCTCCACAAGCTCTTCATGACAACCCCCAATATCCAAGACAACCACATTCGCCTCTTTAATCAGTTCAGACTTTTGGTGTTCTCCTTCTAAATCCTCAATCATATCATTCTCACAAGACAGGTGTGATGCATCAAGTGGATCTGTTTTATGGCCGGGTGGATTCTCACCTTCTTCATCACATGAGGACAAATGCTCCTCCTCTATCTCTTCCCTTACTCTTGAATCCTCAATCTCACTTGGGGGTTCGATAAGCGTTTGACTCGGAGGTTGAACATATACCGAGTCATTCACAATAGCATGTAGTACATCGTCCATTATTGCCTCCAATTCCGGGGTGGGCTCTAATATATTTCCTAATGAATCTCTATACCCTAAGAAGTTTCTCATCAGATCATATGTGAAACGGTATGGAGGTTCTACCCAAAGTGATTCGAAGTCAGCCTTTTGTGCCTCGGTTTCTATCCTCCTTCGCTCATAAGCATCATGTACCCAGTGATCTCCGCCACACAGTTTACACCATGGCGTTCCAACGTTTCGTCCGAATATATTTCAGTTAAGGAACACTCAAAAGAAAAGAATCACGAGCACCAGATAAAAAAAGAATAAAATACTTAAAATAAAATTAAACTAAAACTAAACTAATTAAAATAACTAATCTAATCTAAATATACGAAAATACAATAGGCAAATCCTAACTCGGGTCGTTCTCAATACGCCTCAAACCGTGTCCCCGGCAACGACGCCAAAAACTTGATGTGTGTAAAACGATGCTCTCACAACTAAGCTTTAAATTTATTAAACGAAATTCCTAAAGAAGCAACACAAAACCGGCAAGTGTACCGATCACTAATAGTATAGCACTAAGGAAGTCCGAGTGTCGAACACAAGGAAACGTGAAAACGTATCTAATACTTAACCCTAAATAAGACTCACCTAAAAATAATATATTTTTTAAAATGATTTTTCTATTATTAACTACTTAACCTAACTTAATTTAATTAACTTATAAGACTTAATTTAAGAAGACTAAACGAAACTGTGAAAATACGATTTATCAATGGGAAAAACGTCTACTTAGGTATGAATCCTATTGAAGGTATAGTAAGCTAATGGATTGTAGAATCTCACGACACCGGTTCTTAAGGAATGACACAACTAAGGTTCACTCAGGAAGCTAGATCACCTCTCGGTCTCACTAACAAAATCTAACCTACCCTTAATTGATTTTAAAAACTAACCGGGTGACGAATTGTTAACGTGCTCTAATGCCGACTCTCCTCTCGATCTCACCGACACACTACCCTAATGGAGAAGAATACTACGCAACCAAGGATAGAGGAACAATTTATTTCAACTTAAACTAGGTCAACTAATCGCTCACAAACCCAAACCCGACAAGAACCGAACCCGCTCTCGCGCGATCCTATTCCTAACAAGTAAAAGCTATGAGACGAGTTTACTTCCTATCACCTCTCGGTCTCAAGGAAGGTGCTTACCCGCTGATTATATTCAATTAATACACTCACTTAAATCCTACGGTTGATCAACCCGCAAACAAACCCTAAACACTAAGTAAAGAGTCTTAACAAGCAATAATCAATCAAAACTCATTCAATTAATTAAAGCAAGAGGTTTATAAGTGTAATTAACAAATTCACAGCCACTAAACACAACCTAATTCAATTTTAAACCAAACTTTACATTAACAATTCAAGCCATGATCATCAACAATCCAAACTACTTACTAAAACCTAACAATAATCATCTAACCTAGGTAGAACTAACTACTTTAGCCACTCATTGATTTTGGACAGCAGCATACATTCATAGTAAAAATCATAAACATCAATATAAACATGATAAAACTCATTCAATGATCAAAAACAATCAAACACAAGTCAAACTCCAAATTACTTGCAAAACAATCCAACAAAAAGATCAAGTTTAACTAGTTAGGGTTCTTGAACAATAGAGCAAAGTTTAAAGATGAATACTTATGATTATAAGCTGAGTTTATGAATGTATGAGACACGTAGCAGCTGCACACAACTCCCTTTGATGTTCTTCTTCTCTTCCAGCTGTCCAAAACTACCAACCCTAGCCGCCACAAGACTTTTTCTTCCTTCTCCTTGCTGCTGTCGATCGCAATAATGGGCACTATTTGGGCTGCTCAATTTCGGGATTTTAGGGCTGTTAGGATTCTTATTATTTTTATTTTTCTTGATATAATATGCAATATAGGCTTCTAACTTGTGGGCTTGGGTCGGGCCTTGACTTGGAGTATCCAAACTTGATCAAATAAGCCCCTATAGTCTTCAAATTTCATTCTTTTCCACCAACTTTCATAACCTACAAGTAAATATTCAATTTTGTAAAATCAAGCATAAACAAACCATAAAACTTAATAATTAAACTAAAAAGAAATTAAAACATGATAAAAAATGATACGGAAAGCAAGTGTGTTTTACAACACACCAATATGTTACATCCAGTTTTGGTCAAAGCTTGTTTTTATGTTAAAAATGCATGCTCAAATGAATAAAAATCAAGAAAATTCTTTTCACAAAACATTTTTGAGAAAACAAAGCACGTTGATGGTGTTGAGACATGATAATATTATTCAGTTCAAATCTTTGTAGAAGCTTTAAAGGTTATCAATGAAAATTGATCCAACCTTTGGGAAATGATAGATAGTAGATTGATTATTTATGCCAATCATATGGATTTAATAGGTTAAAAAGATTATTAGTGCAGTCATTAATATGTATGCTTGGTTTTCATGATGTGTAAAAACCGAGGTGATATAAACTTAATGAAGATGCAAATTTTAATGTGGAGATACATTGTTGAATATGCATGTTTCAAGATAAATCTCTCCGAATGATAGGCAGAAAAGTGATTACCTAGTCATACACGAGCCTGTTGGTATTCGGTCACCAAAAATGAAACATATTATACCTATGACAAAGAACAAATGTGATAAAAAATTTTATTATCAACCAAAATTTGAAATGTTCACAAATTTTGAGAAAAATGCAAACATGAGGGTTAATTATAGGACTACAGAGGTGGGGAATCACTATAAGTCCTAAACACCATGAATGGATGGCTAGTAAGTCTGTATTGTGTGGCATGTAAGTCCAATATTCAACCTCAACATGTTTGAAAGCTTTGAAAAGAAAAATTCATGAAAATTTATATGTTCTGTCATCAAAATATTTTTGACTAAATATCAGGTGGTTGAAGTCAAATTGGGATGATTTGGGGAAAGCCAAATAAGTTTTGAGAAGAGATATGGGACATCATAGTACAATAAGTGTTATCCATTTTTGTATTATGCAAATTAATTGAACCCTAAGCATATCACTAATATGTAATGAAATTCATGCTAGGTCTAAACATGCCATTAACCTGCATGATCTGTTGCAATACTACTAAGAATGAAGTATTGAGAGGTGACTTAATCAATATGATCCCATGTTGAGATCTTTTCAGAAAAAGAGTTGGAAAGAAATAACTGAAATTTGATCTCTTAATACACCATTTGCTCTTAAACATTGAACTTTAATGATAAATCTGTTTGAAATATGGTTTAAGTCAAACAGTGTTGCATTTTAACCTTCATTTTGACTGAATGCGTTATTCCTAGCAAACTTTGATGATTTTTGAACTTTCTAGCAAACATAGTGTTTTGATAGAATGTTTTACCTCATTCGAGCAAGCTTGATGATTGAATATGTTTGAATACATTATTCCTAGCAAGTTTTAATATTTTTGAACTATTCTAGCAAACTTAGTTGTTTTGTTTAAATTTTTAAGATATTCGAGCAAACTTGATGATTATCTATACTTAAATAAATTTTTCATGTATTATTGGGTAGACTTTGATGATTTTAAACTTTCGAGTAAACTTGGATGTTCAGAAAGTTGTTTTTATCAAGCACACTTGATGATTATGTGATACATGTATGAATATGCTTTACATGTCTGTTTAAAGTAATCTAAATTGTTTTATTTGAATTTTGTATTTGTCTAGCATACATCATAGTTTTACGTGTTATTTTTCTGAAATTACAAGGTTTTTCTAGTAAACTTTGTTAACCGAGGAAATTTCATGCTTTGACCACACTTGTCAAATGGTGACTCATTCCAAGTGTTCTCCCAGCATACTTGTTACTTTCAGAAAATCCCCAGCAAACTTTACTTTTTGGGTACACATTGTGTTTAGAGCATACTTGTATATCAAAGGATAATTCCTCTCTAGCACATTTTGCACTCTTGAAGTATTTTCAGGCATACTTTGTCTTTATAGTATACTTGAATAGATATTTGTTAACTTTTCACTATTGTAAGTCTAAACTTGCAAGGTTAGTGAGATTCAGATATCCGAGTAATGTTGACAATTAGAATTATCTATAGGTTATTAATTTAGGATTCTTAATTGATTCCTAGCAAGGTTGCCTATTTGATAATTTATACTTGATTATTTGTCTGGTGATTTATTTCTCTAGAAATCTTGTGTGTTCGAGTAAGCTTCCTTCATCTTATCCACTTAGTTTTGATTTTAATTACTTTTAACATCTGACCAAACTCTGGAATGAGCAAGCTTTGTAATTTGAACTTTACTTAGCAAGATTTGTAAAATAAACTTTAACGAGCAAGCTTTATGCTACAGTATTTAAAATGAATTTTTGGCACTATTCATGATTAAAACATAAAATGTATTTAAAACCCACTTTCAAAAGGTATATAAGAGGGACTTGGAGAAATTTTACATTTCACTTCTCTCTCTTTCCACTATTGCATTATTGCCAGTTTACTCGTTCCAGAATTTCAAACGTTCAACCAAAATTCCTAACCTAAATTTGTCAGCCCACTAATTCCGACTCGGTAAGAATCAATTAATTGTTTTCCAACACTTATTACATGGAATTTGGGCTATAATTTCATCTTAACTAATGTAGGGGTATGGTACTAAACCCGGTTTTACGACCCTAAATTTATTATGTTTGGCTTATTTTATTATATGGACTAATACAATGTTATTGGGCTGAGGGGGTTTTGTGGAGGTAACCCTAACTTGGCTAGGCCCATTAGGGTACCATGATGGTGGCCATGAGACTCTCTATATAAGGAGGTCTCCACCTCCTTATTAAGGGGTCATGCTCAGTAAGAGCCACCACCACTTTTTTGTGTCTGTAAACAAGAGATCTTTTAGATGTCTTAGCAGTCACCTCCACACCCCCGAAAAACCATTGCAGGTCTCAAGCAACTGGAGAAGAAGATCAAGACGTGGTTCGTTCATCTCGAAAATCCGTGGAAACATCGTCATGGATCAGGTCAGATTCATTTCATGCTTCGACAACTAACATCTCTGTTTTTCTATGTAGGTTTACAATTTTTTTAAGAACAGGTTCATAAGGAAAATCTTTTATTTCTTCTTTAAATCGTGACTTAAAACATGTCAAAGTTGTGAACTTTATGACTAAACTTTACTTTGAATGTGTTTTTGTTGGTGATTGTACAGATACGAATTATCCTTTCGAGAAGAAGCAAAAAATGTATGCTCTACTCCACGTGACCGATGATAATCAACTGGTGGATCTTATGATACGTCGTTTGCAATGTTCAAATATCAGGTTATCATAAACGGTAAGCCCGATCATTTTTGGAAATCATCAACTAGATTTCTAGCATTCGGCACAATTGATTGATGATGAAGGCGGTAGGCGTATAGAGGCAATAGTAGCAAGGCAAGAGATTGTGATTACTGAACAACTAATAAGGGCCAGTCTACAATTGCATGATGTTGTGGAAGCCCCAATCCATTTCTCCACCAACCGATTATTGAGAATATTCCAGGAGAATATGGGCTACCAGAGTGATATCCACCAAGGAAAGTTTAAAAAGGCCATGTTCCCTAATCTTTACCGTTTTCAATACACCACATTGTACAGGGTTTTATACCCAGGAAGGGGTCATGGACATTAACGAGTAGGGAGATCGCCAATGCCACAGTGGCTGTTGTCTACATACATCCATTTAACTTTACACGTATGATATTAGAAGGATTGGCTATAAATTTGAGAAAGGAAGATAAAGACAAATTCTTGCTTTATCCGAGATTCCTTCAGATCATATTTAATTTGGTAATACTTGATTTTCCTACCATTGGCATAACACATATATTGCAAGATCCTAACATCTACAAGAGGATAGCATGGTTGGCAACAACAAACCACTTTAATCTGCAAGGTGAGTTTGACGTACTTCCATGGTTGCTTAATAATGAGTTGGAGATTATGGCTGTTCCACAATCACCAAATTTGACTTCTGAGCAGGAGGCGGAGAGAGAGGATGAAAAGATAGTGATGATGATTGTGAGGATGATGGTGATGATGGAGGAGATGGTGTAGATGGTAGTGATGATGGAGAAGAGGAGACTGAAGAGGTGATAACCTGGTTGTGGAGGAAGAACAAAATGAAGAAATTCATGCTGACGTACAGGGGGAGACTTTATACCAACCCATTCCTACACCACCTACCTCAAACCATATCACCATCTCAAACCTTATCACCAACCCAACACCAAGAAAATGTACCATATATCCTATCCCCACCAACCTCACCAATCCCTACCCAAACACCAATCCAATCCCCAAACCTTACTCAAACACCTACCCAATCACCAACCCAAAAGGAAAATCTAGATCAGAACCTAACCCAAGCCAAAGACCAAACTATCCATGAACCATACATAAGAGAATATATCCCAGCTCACCACATACACCAACCCAAAACACCATATGAATCCCCAACCCAATCCCAAACATCTGATCAACCAACTTTCCAAATCATCCACACCCACATACCTACCATTAGAACCTTAAACCCATTACCCTCAACAAGCACAAATATAATTGACAGCCCAATCCATGAACCCATCCAACCCCAAGCCAACATCCCTGACCCATTCCCAACTTCACCAATCAATTCCCCCTTCCTCTGATGCTCATTTTGGTTTATTTGGCAGACATTTGGATGTCTTGATTGAAAATACTGTGTTGAGGAGGGAGGATGAGGATTTAAGGAAGAGGAACACTGAATTGGAATCCCTATTGGCACAAGCAAAACAGATGATTCAATCCCTGGTAACTGAGGTTGAGAAGACCTCAGCTGTACCAAAATAGGGGGAGAAACCACATGTGGTCAGTATAATTGGGGAAGATGTATTAAAAAGCCTATTTTCCGAGCATGGGAGTGATGAAGCGGATGAGAGTGAGGAGATGAGGGATAAGGAAGATGGATATGAGGCGGATGAATCTGATGGGGGTGAGCAAGATTTTGATGTGACTGATGTGTTAGTAGAGAAAAAGGTTGAGAATAAGATTCAGAAGGAAGGTGAGGCTGATGAGAATGAAACTAATAATGAAAATGATGTTGTTCTTACTGAAGCTATAGAAACTGATGCCATAATAACTGAGCCACAAACTGATGTGATCATTGAAGAAGGTGGTGATACTAAGGAGGAGCTAGAAGGTGGATGAGGAGCTAGAAGACTTGTTTGACCAAATTGATAATTTTCCTGATGAACTAGCTGTGGTGAGGGAAACTAATGATGAGGAGAGGAGAAAAGTGAAGGGTAAGTCAGGTGCTAAAACTGAAGATTAGTTGCAGCCCTTGAAAATTCAAAAGATAAAATCAAGTAATGATATTTTGGATGTAGATGAAGTTGCTGAACAAGATGCAAAAAGGCATGATTATATTGCCAATGAACTGATGCAGAGAGAAATGATCTCTAGGTCATTAACCGATAAAGAAATTGAGGACCATAGAATTTTATTGGATGAGGCTGAACTGAATAAAAATTTGAATGAAGAGGGGGAGTTGGACCAGGAAGTTATTGAAAGTATGCTAAATTTACAAAAAAATGAAGAAGTTGTTAACACATTGGCTCTGGTCATCTACAACTTAAAACAAAATAAAACAAAAACACCTGAGGGAACAATCCCAACTACTTCTGAATATGTTGTTGATAATTTGAACAAGCAGTTTGACACTTAAGCTGTTGGTCAGACAATTACCCAAATCTTGGGTGAAAAATGGGCAAAACAAGCTGAAAATGAATTAAATCCGGATGAAGCTTGGAATAGATATTATGAAGATAATTTTTGAAATAAGTATACAAGAAAGAGGAAGAAGGATGAAAAAAGTGAAAATTTTGATGAACCTATCCCCAAGAGGAAGAAGAGTCCTATCAAGGTTGTTCTTATTCAAGCCATAACTATTCAAACTGTCAAACCTGCTGATGTTGAAGATGAGCCCAAAGCGGATGAACTGAAAATTGATGCAATAGTTGACTTATCAGAAGCTTATGATGATGATGAAACAACTGACTTGCCTTTTGTTGATATGACTGATGAGCATAGAGAAAATATTCAGATAATGTTGGATGAAGCTAAAAAGAATGATCCGAAAATATTTGGGTTAATGAATCATGGCTATAAGTTTGAAACACTGGCTCCTATGACAGATGAGGAGTTGCAGTAACTGATTGATGGAGAAGTGAGGGATATGAAGAAAAGGATGGAAAAGAAAAACAAGGATACCCAAAAGTACCTTGCATATCTAAGACTTAATGGCTATTCTGAAAAACAACTAAGCCATATGAAGTTTGAAGAGTTGGAAAGTGCTTACAACACAATAGTTGAAGCTGTGAAAAGGGATGAATTGGAGAGAATGAAGAAGGAATCTAATCAACAAGAAAAACTTGAAAGATTATATAACAAGTATGGGGGCAAGTGCAAGTATCTATTTGATCATAGGATATCAATTGAAATTGTGGACATGTGACATTCGCGACAAAACGAGGTACACTATATTCATTACGTAACAAGTAAACGATAAATCGGTTAATTCGTAGTGCTTAAACGAGTAACCGACCGATACTAATTATGACCCGTATACATACTGAGGGGTCATATACGAGTTATATATATGTTATAGAGGCTAACATATTGATATTTAGGCCCCAGTACGTTTAAAACTCTTTAAACGAAAATGGTTTCGTTTATCGATACGCTATAAGCTTAAACGCAATCGTTAATATCAAAACAAGCATTGTAGCATCCGTTAAGCCGAAAAAGATTTATAAAACACTTATATGACATGTTCTAAGCAATCCGTGAAAATATTTTGGAATTTTACAACGAGTCAGTACGTTTTTCTTATTTTACAAAAATAAGCTGAAAAACACTCGTTTTTGCGCTATTTCTCATACCCGAATTAATTTTCTTGCGAAAAACCGAACCCGAACTAAATTTTGGACCGACTTTTACGTGTGGCACGAAAACCGAGGCACCATTGGGCCAAAAAGAGGCCCAATGGGCCCCTAGAAGCTTGCGGCCGCCATACACACTTACCCACCAAAGATATTTATTTACAAGCTTCTTGAATAAGCTACATAATTTTATGCAATAAACTTAAAGACCAGACTTCCCTTCAGCTGTTCTTCCAAACCCTTGCCCTAAGCCCACATGTAAGTTTCATTTCCATGAACTTTTAACCATCTTTTAACTAAGTTATAATCTTATAAAAGTGTTTTGATTAGTATTAAACATGTTTAACCATCCAAAAACCCTAAAAATCAAGTAAAACCATGTTTTGTTGTTAAACATGTTTACAAACCAGGAACATATACTTTTTTGGCCATAAACACGGATTAAGGGGTTGAAACGGCATTTTTACGGTTAGAAAGTTCGGTTTGAACCCAAAACCGAAACCCTAATTATCAAGGCTGTTACATGGATGATTTATGCTTGGTTTGATGTTATATGATATGTAGATATACTGAGTTTGCAACCCGAGACCCGGGGAATCGTTAAAGCTAGCAAAACTCACCGAAAACCGACAAGGTAAACCCGTAACACTCGTTTAGGGGCTGTTTAGTATTAGATTGTGACGTGCTTGTTGTTAGCTTGTGAAAACTTGCAGGGACATTAGGGATCATATTAATGAGTCCCTGTTCAAATTTGGTAATTTTTCGATAAACGGAGAATATTTGGTGAATTTATTTCCGTTTATGAGCGTTTATTTGGGAAAAATAGCTAAACATATTGAAAAATTCTGAAACTTGGTTTTGGAGTTTAATATGTGATGGTAAGATCACTGGTAAAGTTTGGGGATCATTGGAAATGCCTAAGTATGGTTTGTGCAATCATGGTTTAACCGAATTTTAACAGCCGAAAAACGCACAAAAAGGCATTTTGTCAAAAGAGTTAGGTTCTGGAAATTTTGCAGGGGCTATGTAATAACATTGAGGCCGTTTTTAAAAATTATCGGATTTTTTGGATGTTGTTTGATATAAACGGGCCATTTATTACACGATTATAACCTATTAAATGAATTTTTATAAATAAATAAATAATCATAAAATTTCTGAAAATATTTTTATAAAATTCTCCATGTCTTAATGTATTTTTACAAAAATTTACATAATTTATATATAAGTACATATTTAGTTATGATTAATCAAAGATTTAAATTATAATTGTTTTAACGAAACCGGCAGTTTTGTGTTTAACGGACTGACTGGTATGTCAAAATGTCAAAAGTGGTCAAATATCATATTTTTGAATGATATTGATAAAAACGAACTTTTTACGAAAATTCCGGACAAATCGGGTGGATTGTGCGCGTTCTGTATAATCAAACCCGTGTGAAAACGGAAACGAACCCTGCGATCAAACCAGACACCGAAACCTTAAAATTCTTTCATAAATCAAATCATTTTATCAATCAATATATTTACTTAAGTTTATGTGATCTTACCTAATCCCGAAGCGTATAAACAATCAACTGGGCTAGGCTCGGGAAACGGTGAAATCAGTACACGAGTTTTAAACATTTCATAGTATACAACGTCACAATCTAAGACTATGGTCATGTTCTGGGCCTAACAGCTATACCCAGATTATCTATACAGCCCGACTTAGCTTGAACACTGTACTAGTATTAACGATACGATACCGTTTATAGGAATCAGGCTATAAACGAGGCATCTGACTTATTGATACGTAATTTCCGTGCGAACTACGATAAGGTGAGTTTCACGACCCCCACTTTCTAAACTGTTTTACGAACTTTTGGGGTGAAAGGCATGTTTACATATACTTATATACTTGAAAACGTGTGATGATGTGGATTATCTAAGTACTAACACTTGACAAGTCCCCACAAACACAAGTGATTAACTTCGTGCCGGTGACGTGTGGATAGTACTATCGGTTTGACAAACCCAACTGACAGAGCCGGAGGGGTATGCCGGGACATATGTAAACCCAGTTGCACATTGTCATTATATTTTTACATACTGCTATGTGGTGTTAGACATAGTACATACTTGGGGCAAGTGGCTGTTAAATGCCAACGGGAGTGCATGGGCAGTGGAGGCCATGTGTTTTAGCTCGTTTCGGTTTCACTTGTGGCTTAGTATAATACATCATACAAATACATATATACATACACACTGTAAACTTTACGAACTCGTGTACTGATTTCATTGACACTCGTGAAACTTGAAACTCACCAACTAGACGTAGTTGACCCGTTTTAACATGCTTTTCAGGTAAAGCAAAAGTGGAATGATTTGCTTACATGCTTGGTGTTAGAAGGAAAGTTGAATAGCTGTGAATAGACGCTGATATAATACTGAATAAGAAGCTCGTAAACCGGTTATGTGTTTTTCACCTAGTTTGTAAACATAGTACCTACCAATGTAATATGATGTAATTTAGCTGTTGAATTTCTTTATAAACAATGTGGTTGATACCAGTGTTATCTGTTACATTCCCGTATTACGCTTCCGCAACTACCTAGTCGGGGTGTGACAGAAGTTGGTATCAGAGCCATTGGTTATAAAGAATTAGGATGTCCCTTAGGATACCCTAAGATAACCGTAGGCTCGATTAACTCTGGGAATAAAATAATATTAAGTAATATACACGAATGATTCTCGTGATGAACGCAAATGGACAAGTGGGTTATTATGGTCCGGAACGTAATAACAGACTTGTTTGTACGAAGAAATTCGAGAAGAAGTCGATAAACAATCGAATAGGTAAAAACAGCAACATATGTGTATAAAATATAATAATAGATAAATATCTGTGTATATAAACGATTCTTTGTGCTTATGACATGTATATTACTATGATTAATATAGAAGGATATTATTCTTATTACTAACCATTGTGCAGGAATATGTCAAGATCTACTGATCGTTTACCTAATACCCTACCAACAGGGCCTGAGGAGGAGGAGGAGGATCCGGAAGAGGAAACTGAGGAGGAATCAGAGGAAATGGAAGAAGGTGCAGATGCGGTAATTCCTCACAAGGTACCCCCAGATCAACCCGACTTATCGGGTTACCGTTGTGACACCTAACCCCCTAGGGAATCCCCTAGGAATGTTGCAGGACAGGGAGCTACTAGTGCTTATCATTCACCTGTTAGAGCACCCAGATCCCCTACTCCACCTGTACAGCATACACTAGTACCCCCACCCACTATTAGAAACCGTCAGCCCGCTCGCATTTCAGTGCGTCCACCTGAGCACACCTCTTCCCCACCTCGATCTACGTACCATAGGGGAGAAACGTCACGTGTCCAGGTCACTGAGATACCTATTCCTACTTGGGGTTTACCCGCCCCGGTACCCGAGCCCCCTCGTCATTCTGATTCAAGCATGGTTTGGTTTAGCAACTGATCAGCTTTTAGAACAATCACATTCGATAAATAACCTAAACCAGCATAGACATGATATGCAAGATCACATGCGGTACATGCAGCAAGAAATCAGAATTGTGCAAAGATCCAGTGCTCATAGCCAAGGGCGTCAGGATCGGGCAATGATACTACTAGGGGTATGCTTAGCGGTTAATGCGGCCCTAGTGGCTGCTGTTGTTTGGTTGTGGCTCCATGTTGCAAAGAATGGATAGGACATAATAGTCTAGCCTTATGTATATAGTCTTTTGATATCCCAAGCAGCATTTTGTTACAGCGTGTTGGGCTGACTTGGTAGTTATTTGTGGTTTAGTACTATTTCAAGCACTGGCCCTTATCGGGTTAAGTCTACATGTCACTTAGTGACAAATTTTGATACGCATATACAAGCGCTGGCCTATACCAGGTTAAGCCTATGCGCTAATTTTGGATGCATATGTACAGTAATGATTATAATTAATACAAACGTGTTTTCTTTGGCATAGTTATGTGTTGTGAAATTGTAATATTTTAAAGTTGTGTTGATCATAGTGAAACGATATTGATTATTATATAATTGATTAATTTATAGAATGGCCCCGAAGAAAGCAAACCCTTTGTCTGAGGCGGAAGTGGCCGCAATGATTGCTCGTCAACTGCAAGCAGTGATACCAACAATTGTAGCACAAGTCACTGCAGGCATACGTGCTAACAATACTGTTAATAAACCTACGAGCACCACCACGGCCACTGTTAATACACCTCCGCCGGACACTAATGTAGCCCCGGGTGTTACTACCCCGGTGAATACTGATAATGTCATAAATAATAATAACACTCTCCCAACTATGAATGTCACTGGGAACCCAGAACCTGTTGTGCACCCTGATAATATTCCGAACCCAAACCCTGTACCGGTTGTTAACGCAACTAATAATGATAATACTCGGACCAATACCGATAATAACAATAATAATAACCGAGAACCCCCACGTCAGGAGTACTCATACAAACAATTTACATCATGTAAACCGATTGAGTTTAAGGGTATTGAAGGACCTAGCGGACTGGTCAAATGGATAGAAAAGACCGAATCAGTAATTAATATCAGTGAGTGTCCACCGAACCGCGTGGTCAAATTTGCTACCAGTATGTTTCTAGACCAAGAGTTGATGTGGTGGAACACGGTAGTCCAAATAAGGGGACAAGATGCTATTAATCGTATGTCATGGACTGAATTAAAAACCCTCATGCTAGAGCATTTTTGTCCTAAAAGTGAGATTCAGAAGTTGGAACACGAGTTATGGAATCTGGAAATGAAAGGAGCGGACCATGTGGGATACACGAATCATTTTAACTAACTGTCCCGCTTAGTTCCATGGTTAGTTACACCGGAAGCGAAGCGAATTGAACGTTATATCTGGGGACTGACCCCTGCTGTGAGAAGTATAGTGAATTCAGTTGCCCACCCGACATTAGAAAGTGCTGTATCTCAAACGGGTGTCGTTACTTTTGATCTGATGAGAAGTGGAGTGATAAGGATGCCAGGTGAAACAACAAGTTTAAAACGAACTGATTATGGGACAAGAATGCAAGGAAACCCTCAAAACAAGCGGGCTCGTCCGAATACCCGAAGTTATGCCATGACCAGTTCTAATGTAAAACAAGAGACCTATAAAGGGACGTTACCGAAGTGCAGAAGATGTAACTTTCATCATGTGGGTGATTGCAAACCGATCATTTGTCAAAAGTGTGGAAGAACGGGACACTATGCCCCCAACTGTAGAACCCCCACCAACACTGTTAACCGTCCACCGCAATCAACTCAACTCCCTCGACCTCAACCAACCCGCCCACAACTCAACCAACAAACCCCACCTACCACGAACCTCCGTGCCTGCTATGAATGTGGCAGTACGGAACACTTTCGGAGATACTGCCCCAATTTGAACCCGGGTACAGTGAGAAGGCAGAACCAAGCACAAGCATCAACCTCCAACGCAGCTAGGGGACGCGCGTTTGTATTAGGACCGGGTGAAGCGCGTCATGATCCGAATGTGGTGACAGGTACATTCTTAGTTTTGGGTCAGTATGCTTCAGTTTTGTTTGATACGAGCGCCGATAGAAGTTTCGTATCTGTTAATTTCTTACCTTTAGAAAATATGCCGGTTAGTGAACTAACAAAACCATATACTATAGAACTCGCTAACGGTAAGTCTATACTTGTTAACCGAATAGTCCGAGACTGTTCCCTTATCCTAAACGACCACCCATTCCTTATTGATTTACTTCCAGTGGAATTGGGAAGTTTCGATGTTATAGTCGGTATGGACTGGCTATCTAAGTATAAAGCTGAAATTGTCTGTAAGGATAAGACCGTTAGGATACCTCTTTCGAATGAAGAAGCTATGATTGTTCAAGGTGAGAAATCTGGTACGGTACTGCCTCTCATATCTCAACTTAAGGCATTGAGATATTTACGCCAAGGTTGTACTTTACACTTGGCGAGTGTAACAGTTAAGGAACCCGAGGAAAAACGAATGGAAGACATCCCAGTGGTACACGAGTATTCAGATGTATTCCCCGATGAGTTGCCTGGTTTACCACCGACCCGACAAGTTGAATTCCGTATTGACTTGATACCGGGAGCAGCACCCATTGCTAAGGCACCTTATCGACTTGCACCTTCTGAAATGCAAGAACTGTCCAACCAGTTACAAGAATTACTGGACAGGGGTTTTATTCGCCCTAGTTACTCACCGTGGGGAGCACCAGTGTTATTTGTAAAGAAGAAAGATGGGAGTTTTCGAATGTGTATTGATTACCGGGAATTGAATAAAGTGACTATAAAGAATAGATACCCCTTACCTCGAATTGATGACTTGTTTGATCAGCTCCAAGGTGCGAAGTATTTTTCAAAAAATTGATCTTAGATCTGGTTATCATCAAGTACGAATTCAGGAAGAAGACGTACCAAAAACAGCTTTCCGAACTCGGTATGGTCACTATGAATTTTTGGTTATGCCGTTTGGGTTGACAAATGCACCTGCAGTGTTTATGAACCTCATGAACCGAGTTTGCAAACCTTACGTTGACAAGTTTGTGATAGTGTTTATCGATGACATTTTGATATATTCGAGAAGTAAGGAGGAACACGAACAACATTTGCGGGAAATCTTAAAATTACTGAGGCAAGAGAAGTTATACGCAAAGTTGTCCAAATGTGAGTTTTGGCTACAAGAAGTACAGTTTTTGGGACACATTGTGAACCATCAAGGGATCCAAGTAGACCCAAGTAAAATTGAGGCCATTAAAAATTGGCAAGTGCCTAAGTCACCAAGAGAAATTCGTCAATTCTTAGGACTAGCCGGGTATTATAGAAGATTCATTGAAAACTTTTCAAGTATTGCACAACCTCTAACCCTCCTAACTCAAAAAGATCGAGCATATGAATGGGGAGAAGAACAAGAAATGGCCTTCCAAACGTTAAAACAGAAGTTATGTGAGGCTCCAATATTAAGCCTTCCAGATGGAACTGATGAATTGGTGGTATATTGTGACGCATCTCGTAAAGGTTTAGGATGCGTACTGATGCAAAGAAAGAAAGTAATAGCATATGCTTCCCGACAATTAAAAGTACATGAAAAGAATTATACGACCCATGATTTGGAATTGGGAGCAGTTATCTTTGCATTGAAGATTTGGAGACATTACTTGTATGGCACTAAATGTACCATCTATACTGATCACAAAAGCCTACAACACATATTTGATCAGAAAGAGCTAAACATGAGACAGAGGAGATGGGTAGAACTGTTAAATGATTATGATTGTGAGATTAAATACCATCCGGGTAAGGCCAACGTAGTAGCTGATGCTTTAAGCCGAAAAGACAGAATCAGACCATTAAGGGTACGAGCACTCGGAATGATTGTTCAAAGTAGCCTAACCGAACAAGTTCGCGTTGCACAAAATGAGGCCTTGAAGGCAGATCAGCTAGAAAAAGAAGAACTACATGGAAATGAAAGGAATTTTGAGAAGAAAATTGATGAAGTATATTATTACAAAAACCGGGTCTGGATTCCAACACTTCATAAACTCCGAAAGCTGATTCTTGATGAAGCACACAAATCCAAATACTCTATTCATCCAGGTGCTGATAAGATGTATAAGGATGTTAAAGAATTTTACTGGTGGCCTGGTATGAAAAAGGATATAGCCGTGTATGTAAGTAAATGTGCAACATGTGCAAGGGTAAAGGCGGAATATCAAAAACCTTCGGGAATGTTACAACAACCCGAAATCCCACAATGGAAATGGGAACAAATTACCATGGACTTTGTGACACACCTTCCTAAAACCTCTCGAGGACACAACGCAATTTGGGTAATTGTGGACCGATTAACCAAATCCGCACACTTTATTCCCATCCGTAACAACTACACCACCGAAAAACTCGCTCAAATTTACATTGATGAAATAGTATCTCGACACGGAGTACCTCTTTCGATTATTTCCGATCGAGACAGTCACTTTACTTCACATTTCTGGCAAGCAGTACAAGAAGCCTTGGGAACCCGAATCGACCTAAGTACGGCTTACCATCCCCAAACTGATGGTCAATCCGAACGAACCATCCAAACCTTAGAAGATTTACTTCGTGCTTGTGTACTGGACTTCAAAGGGAATTGGGATCAACACCTCCCGCTCATTGAATTCTCTTACAATAACAGTTATCACAGTAGTATACAAGCAGCACCTTATGAAGCTCTATACGGGCGAAAATGTAGATCACCACTATGTTGGACAGAAGTGGGTGATACTCAAATTTCAAGATCCGATTTAATTCAGGAAACCACCGATAAGATTCACCAGGTTAAACAAAAATTGAAAGCAGCCCGTGACCGACAAAAGAGTTATGCCGATGTTCGCAGAAAACCGTTATCTTTTGAAATAGGTGATAAGGTATTTTTAAAAGTATCGCCATGGAAGGGTGTTATAAGATTTGGAAAGACTGGTAAACTAGCCCCGAGATACATTGGACCTTTTGAGGTTGTCGCAAAAATTGGTCTCGTAGCTTACCGATTAAAACTACCCTTAGAACTGAGCACTATTCATGACGTGTTTCATGTATCGAATCTGAAAAAGTGTTTGACTGATGAAACGACAATAGTACCACTGGAAGATGTTCAGATCAACGAAAAGCTCAACTTCGTAGAGGAACCGGTAGAAATTGTAGACGGGAAAACCAAACAGTTACGACACAACAAAATTTCATTGGTAAAAGTTCGGTGGAATTCAAAACAAGGACCCGAATATACTTGGGAACGAAAGAACGAATTCCAAAAGAAATACCCACACCTGTTCCCTAAAAAGAAAACCGATGACACATTAAATTTCGAGGACGAAATTTCTTAACGGGGGGAGAATGTGACATTCGCGACAAAACGAGGTACACTATATTCATTACGTAACAAGTAAACGATAAATCGGTTAATTCGTAGTGCTTAAACGAGTAACCGACCGATACTAATTATGACCCGTATACATACTGAGGGGTCATATACGAGTTATATATATGTTATAGAGGCTAACATATTGATATTTAGGCCCCAGTACGGTTAAAACTCTTTAAACGAAAAAGGTTTCGTTTATCGATACGCTATAAGCTTAAACGCAATCGTTAATATCAAAACAAGCATTGTAGCATCCGTTAAGCCGAAAAAGATTTATAAAACACTTATATGACATGTTCTAAGCAATCCGTGAAAATATTTTGGAATTTTACAACGAGTCAGTACGTTTTTCTTATTTTACAAAAATAAGCTGAAAAACACTCGTTTTTGCGCTATTTCTCATACCCGATTTAATTTTCTTGCGAAAAAAACGAACCCGAACTAAATTTTGGACCGACTTTTACTTGTGGCACGAAAACCGAGGCACCATTGGGCCAAAAAGAGGCCCAATGGGCCCCTAGAAGCTTGCGGCCGCCATACACACTTACCCACCAAAGATATTTATTTACAAGCTTCTTGAATAAGCTACATAATTTTATGCAATAAACTTAAAGACTAGACTTCCCTTCAGCTGTTCTTCCAAACCCTTGCCCTAAACCCACATGTAAGTTTCATTTCCATGAACTTTTAACCATCTTTTAACTAAGTTATAATCTTATAAAAGTGTTTTGATTAGTATTAAACATGTTTAACCATCCAAAAACCCTAAAAATCAAGTAAAACCATGTTTTGATGTTAAACATGTTTACAAACCAGGAACATATACTTTATTGGCCATAAACACGGATTAAGGGGTTGAAACGGCATTTTTACGGTTAGAAAGTTCGGTTTGAACCCAAAACCGAAACCCTAATTAACAAGGCTGTTACATGGATGATTTATGCTTGGTTTGATGTTATATGATATGTAGATATACTGAGTTTGCAACCCGAGACCCGGGGAATCGTTTAAGCTAGCAAAACTCACCGAAAACCGACAAGGTAAACCCGTAACACTCGTTTAGGGGCTGTTTAGTATTAGATTGTGACGTGCTTGTTGTTAGCTTGTGAAAACTTGCAGGGACATTAGGGATCATATTAATGAGTCCCTGTTCAAATTTGGTAATTTTTCGATAAACGGAGAATATTTGGGGAATTTATTTCCGTTTATGAGCGTTTATTTGGGAAAAATAGCTAAACATATTGAAAAATTCTGAAACTTGGTTTTGGAGTTTAATATGTGATGGTAAGATCACTGGTAAAGTTTGGGGATCATTGGAAATGCCTAAGTATGGTTTGTGCAATCATGGTTTAACCGAATTTTAACAGCCGAAAAACGCACAAAAAGGCATTTTTTCAAATGAGTTTGGTTCTGGAAATTTTGCAGGGGCTATGTAAGAACATTGAGGCCATTTTTAAAAATTATCGGATTTTTCAGATGTCGTTTGATATAAACGGGCTATTTATTACACGATTATAACCTATTAAATGAATTTTTATAAATAAATAAATAATCATAAAATTTCTGAAAATATTTTTATAAAATTCTCCATGTCTTAATGTATTTTTACAAAAATTTACATAATTTATATATAAGTACATATTTAGTTATGATTAATCAAAGATTTAAATTATAATTGTTTTAACGAAACCGGCAGTTTTGTGTTTAACGGACTGACTGGTATGTCAAAATGTCAAAAGTGGTCAAATATCATATTTTTGAATGATATTGATAAAAACGAACTTTTTACGAAAATTCCGGACAAATCGGGTGGATTGTGCGCGTTCTGTATAATCAAACCCGTGTGAAAACGGAAACGAACCCTGCGATCAAACCAGACACCGAAACCTTAAAATTCTTTCATAAATCAAATCATTTTATCAATCAATATATTTACTTAAGTTTATGTGATCTTACCTAATCCCGAAGCGTATAAACAATCAACTGGGCTAGGCTCGGGAAACGGTGAAACTGAGCCAAATCCAGTTTTAAACATTTCATAGTATACAACGTCACAATCTAAGACTATGGTCATGTTCTGGGCCTAACAGCTATACCCAGATTATCTATACAGCCCGACTTAGCTTGAACACTGTACTAGTATTAACGATACGATACCGTTTATAGGAATCAGGCTATAAACGAGGCATCTGACTTATTGATACGTAATTTCCGTGCGAACTACGATAAGTCACGACCCCCACTTTCTAAACTGTTTTACGAACTTTTGGGGTGAAAGGCATGTTTACATATACTTATATACTTGAAAACGTGTGATGATGTGGATTATCTAAGTACTAACACTTGACAAGTCCCCACAAACACAAGTGATTAACTTCGTGCCGGTGACGTGTGGATAGTACTATCGGTTTGACAAACCCAACTGACAGAGCCGGAGGGGTATGCCGGGAGATATGTAAACCCAGTTGCACATTGTCATTATATTTTTACATACTGCTATGTGGTGTTAGACATAGTACATACTTGGGGCAAGTGGCTGTTAAATGCCAACGGGAGTGCATGGGCAGTGGAGGCCATGTGTTTTAGCTCGTTTCGGTTTCACTTGTGGCTTAGTATAATACATCATACACATACATATATACATACACACTATAAACTTTACGAACTCGTGTACTGATTTCATTGACACTCGTGAAACTTGAAACTCACCAACTAGACGTAGTTGACCCGTTTTAACATGCTTTTCAGGTAAAGCAAAAGTGGAATGATTTGCTTACATGCTTGGTGTTAGAAGGAAAGTTGAATAGCTGTGAATAGACGCTGATATAATACTGAATAAGAAGCTCGTAAACCGGTTATGTGTTTTTCACCTAGTTTGTAAACATAGTACCTACCAATGTAATATGATGTAATTTAGCTGTTGAATTTCTTTATAAACAATGTGGTTGATACCAGTGTTATCTGTTACATTCCCGTATTACGCTTCCGCAACTACCTAGTCGGGGTGTGACAGGACAGTCTGAGCAAGCAACAAGTTGAAACACATTTCAAAAGAATCTCAAGAAAAGAAGAGTTTGAAAAGACAAAAAAGACACCAAGACTAATAACTCTGGTAGAGAAAGAAATGATGAAATGGGAGGATGAGCAGATAAAGTTGTTTAACAGATTGATGGAGGCAAGAGGTCAAGGTGAAAAGATAAAAAGTATGAGCAATTAGGAAAAACTATCTTTGTATGAGTCTTTGAAAGCCAAATTCGATAAAGAAAAATCAAAGTCAAAAATTTTTCAGACTCCTATTCTTGTGATTGTGAAGGAGGAACCGATTGAGCCAGCTGAGCCTTGAGATGATGAGAACAAGATCAAGACCATAAAAGGATTGATACTTAGCAAGGGCCTGGCTGAAGGTGTGTTTGACAACCTAGTCAAAAGTGAATTTAAGAACTGTTTTATTCTTAAAAGGTTGAATAGGAGAAGCTGGAAGTTGAACAGAGAAGATTACTACAATTTCAGTGTGGACCCAGGGGAGAACCTATTCATGAGTAAAGATCTATCCCTGCTGGTTCAACTGATGACTAAATAATGGGCATGATCACAACGATGGCTAAGGAAGGAGAAATTATTTAAATCCGGTCATGTTGCCCAAGGATAAAATAATTGAGATGTTTGAAAAGACTGGACATGAGAGAAGGCCAATCACCAAGAAGAAATACACTTCTGGGCCTTCCACTATTAGCATCCCAATTCCAACCACTAGGCCTCACATTAGCGTGAACAAAGGCCACCAACAGCAGTGGACCTACCAAAAAGGCTCGACTTTGATGCAAAGACTGATTCTTTGAAAGTCATAATGAAGAGTGGTGAACTAAGGCAAATAATTTTCAAAGATGATTTCCTAGAGTTTAAGAACAATTGGATGTGATGGCAACTCTGAGCTTGTATGACTATCACAACAGACAGAGTTTTTCCAAGAGGCAACAAAATGAACTCTCTAAACACCTAAAAGAGCAAGAGAGAAAAGGGTTCCCAATGTTGAGTAAAAAGAGGAAGCTGGAGCTATCGGAGTTTGAGAGGAATTAGAGGCATAGGAGAATGTTGGACATTAAACTTACTGATGCTTCTTTCAAAAGGAAGACCAAGAACCACAATCCTCTGGCCAACATGAAAGAATGTCTACGCATGAGGCGACAGATGACAAGTCCTAATCACGAAGTCCAAAGGAATGGAAGGATTGTTTGAATTGTATTTGAAGAACATGATGAATCCTTTATTCTTAGAAAATCAGATGTACTAGCCTTGGGCATCATCAAGGAAGATACTGATCATAAATTTCTGCATGTGGAGGATCAAGAGGATATAATCATATGTACTCTGCCCTCTCAACATACTCACCACGAACAGTTATTCTTATTTAAAGAGAAGGCCGCAAAAGTAAGATTGGATAGAAGGATGGAAACCTCAAGCTCAAGAAGATGATAATATTTTTAGATTGGGATTGCTTTGTACTGCCCTTGGGACAAAATTCCAACTTGTAATATTTTTCATTTTGATATGTAATTTTCACTTTCTTTGAATTTTAATGTGTATTTTGGCTAAGTTTATGTAACCTAATAGGTATTTTGGTATAGCTGAGGTTGTTCCAATCTAGGGGGAGATTTTTGGAATGAGAAAAGACTAAAGGAAGATTGAAATCTTTTCAACCTCTCTGAAAATGACTAAGTATGGAAACTGAGTAAGATTAGGCCTCCCAGCAAGCTTTCACTTGGCCTAGCAAGGTATTTTGCTTTCCCAGCAAGGTTATCTTCAAGAATTCCTCCTAAGTGATAAACCGAGAAAGGTTCACTTTGTCTAACAATGTTGTTCTTCTAAATCAAGCAAGGTTTGTTTCCTAGCAAACTCTTTACTAAGCCAAGCTGAAACCAAGTCTTTTGGTAAATCTAGCAAAGTTAATTCATAAAAAACAGTGGTCCCAGCAAGCTTGAAAGAAGTTGATTAAGAAATTACTTAAGGACTTCTAACGAGCAAGGTTCAACTCAGAGAAAGCTACAGTGTTACCAGCACACTTGGATTTGCTTAATAAGTTAAATTAACAAAGGGTTGAAGGGATTTCTGAAAAACAAGTTTGCTCGTCTGACTATTATCAGGCAAAGTTTGATTTAGTCAACAGGATTGAAGTCTGCTAGGTGAATATTTTCTAAGGAAAATATTCTAAGTAAAGCTTACCCGGAGAACTGTTCCCCAGCAAACTTAAGGTTTCTAGGTCTTCTCGATGATGATAAATGTTGCAAAGTTTAACCGAAGATCTGTTTACACTTAGAATTTATTGTAATACGTTTGAATATGTTTGTATTAGTCATTAGGGTTTCTAAAAAGGGAATATCATGTGTTAGGCTAGGCCTATAAAAGGAATATTTTAGGGTACGCCTAGGACACACCTCAGGCTAGCAAAATAGTGATTTGACGGCAGACTCCCTTATGTACCGAAAGCTGCAATGGATCCTTTATCCTTCACAATACTATTGGAAATCTTTTGAGTTATTGTGTGTGTATGTTTCTTTAGTGTCTTCGGTGCAACAATTAGGGTGTTATTGATTCCGCCTTTAATACTCTGTTGTTCTTTACAAAATAATAGTGTTGTTAATGTTCTTGTCGACAGTTCGGTGTGGGTTACGACAGTGAGTTAGTGAGCAATCCTAAGAGAGAGAGAGAGGGACCGACACATTTAATCAGAGATTGCAGTGAGAGAAGTCTTATAGAAATGAAAAAAGTTGACACTAGTGACAACTTGGCAGATCTATTCACCAAGACACTAGATAAAACAAGATTTCGTTATCTATTAAAATATTTAGGAATGATCAACCCTGATGAAGTCTGATTGATGATTTATGCTTATTGTGCTAACTAACAATTTTTTAAAGGTCTTGATGAGTGATTTGAATTTTTATGGTTTAATATCTGTTTCTGTTTAACTGATACGTGCCTTAAAAGATTATGTTCTACTTAGGTATCTATGATGCCTAGGTTTGTTTTCAGTGACTGATCATGATGTCTTGATAAGCTTATCTACATATACTTTAAAATGTTGAATCTGCATGCTTATCTGATATCTTGCTTGTGATCAGATGATCTGAAATGATGATGTGTTTAGGAAATGATAGACTTTGCATAATTAGTCTTGATTTGAACATTATGTTAAGTCTGATTGTGTTAATGCATACTTATTCATTTTTTATTGTTGTTGAATATGTTATTGATTGCTTATGTCAAAAATTTGTTTTGATTTTAAACTGATATGCTCAAATGAAATTTTTACAAAGAAGTTTTTCAAAGTAAATCATTTTTGACAAGCTGATCAAGTTAATGGTGTTGAGAAATGATTAGATTATTCAGTTCAAGCTTTATAGAAGCTTAAAAGGGTTATCAATGAAAATTGATCCAACCTTCTGGGAAATGATAGTAGATTGATTATTTATACCAATCATATGGTTTTAATAGGCTCAAAGGACTATTAGTGCAGTCATTGATAAGTATGGTTTCTTTCCATGATATGTAAAAAATGAGGTGATCTAACAATAATGATAATGCTAAACTTAATGTGGAGCTACATTGTTGAAATATGCATGTTTCAAGATAAATCTCTCCAAATGATAGCCAGAAAAGTAATTACCCGGTCATACACGAGCCTGCTGGTAATTGGTCACATACAATGAAACATCTTATGAATATGACAAAGAACAAGTTTAAGCAAATTGATTATACATCAACCTAAAGTTGATAAATGTTCAAAAGTTTTAAAGTAAACAAACATGCGGGTTTAAACTAGAACTATAGAGGTGGGGCATCATTATAAGTTTCAGTGAAAGGCATGTAAGTCCGAACTGCGTGGCATCTAAGTCCAACGTTCAACCTCAAATGTTTGAAAGTTTTGAAAAGAAAAATTTATTAACAAAGTTTAAATGTACAGTCATATAAATATTTTAACCAAATATCAGTGGGTTGAAGTCAAATTGGGGTGATCTGGAGAGAGCCAGATAAACCTTGAGAAGAGATATGGAAAATAATAGTGCAATAAGTGTTATCCATTTATGTATTATGCAATTAAATGAACCGTAAACATATCACAAAAGTAATGAAATTCATGCTAAGTTAATACATGTTGTTAAACTGCCTAATATGCCACAATAATGCTGAGAATGAAGTATTGAAAGGTGACTTAATCAATATGATCCCATGTTTAGATCTTTTCATAAAAGAAAAGGATTTGAAATGAATTAAACTGAAATTTGATCTCATTATGCACCATTTGCTCTTAAACTTTGAACTTTAATGAGAAAACTGTTTGATGTAAAGTTTATGTCAAAAAGTGCTGCATTTTCACTTTGAATATGTATGCAAATGTTATTTCGAGTAAACTTTGATGTTTTTAAACTTTTGAGTAAACATGGTTGTTATATTTTGAAGCTCTAAGTCATTCGAGCATACTTGGTACTTATTTTCTTTGAATATGTGTGATCATGTATTTTTGAGTACACTTTAATAATTATGCACTTTCGAGTAAACTTGGTTGTTTAAAAGGTCATCTCATTCAAGCATACTTAATGAATTTATGATATAAATGTCTCTGAATATGCTTTAAATACATGTTTCGAGTAAAGTTGGGTGTTTTATTTTAAATCTGTGTTTGTCAAGCATACTTCATGACTTTGGGTTGAATTTGATCAAAATGAATATTTTTCGAGTAACCTTGAATATTTACCTATTGTTTAGCTCTATCGAGTAAACATGGTAAAGGTGACAAGCACACTTGTTGAAATATTGATTTATTTATATGTTGATTATGTCTGAATACTTTCTCTGAAATTGCAAGTGTTTTCGAGTGAACTTTGTTTATCGAGCAAACTTCAAACTTAGAGCACACGTGTATATTAAAATATTATTTCAAGTGTTCTCCAAGCATACTTGCAAATTTCAGAAGTTTTTCAAGCAATCTTTACATTTCGAGTACACTACATGCTTTGAGCACACTTGTATATTAACAAATTAATATATCAAGTCTTCTCAAGCACACTTTGCACTTTTGAAGTATTGTTGAGTATACTTGATAGTATGTCTCTAGATAATGTCAACTCTTTGTTTTTCTGAGTAAAACGAGTAAACTCTGTGATGGTAAGAAATCTTAACAAGAATTGCTCTTATAAATGTTTTGCATTCGAAACTTGAAAATTGGTGGTTGGATGAATTTATTTACTAAACGACAAATGGTTTTAATCATTCATCTCAAATACCCAGTGTACAATAGTACAAAAGGAATCAAAGGATCTTTTTTAGTAATTCTTCTCTCAACCTATAACATGCTTGTACCTTACACTCAAGTCGTCATTTGTTTAAGCTATTGTCACTTTCATCAATCAGATGGTTCAAATGTCTTATTAACAAATTATGCTGTATTTAATAAATTCAAAGATTTGCAGTTTCAGGATTAATTCACATCTTTATATTGTGTGTAGGTATCCATACAATTCAAAGAAGCCGGTTCGAATCGAATCATCATTTACCTTTGACCTTTTTAATAACTTATTTATGATTCTTTCTAACAGTTTAACGATCAAATGAGTAATAACTAATCTTTATGTATTTTGGTTAATATCTCAAATCGAAATGGATTCCAGTCCAGCCTGTCCTAATTCCTACAAAATCATCTATAAAAATTTGAAGAAAACTAAAGAATGCTTTGAAGAAAATTCAAACCATGAAATCTAAGGTTAAGAATACCTCAGATGCACCAAAACAGGAGGAGAATTCATTAAATCTTCTATCAATTTATGAGGATGAAAGTTCGGATCATGAGAAACCCGATGTCTTTCCAGAAAAAGAAGAAAATCAAGTTAATAAAAGAAAGAAGCACACAGGCAAAGAGATTGCAGTAGAAACTTATCAATTGCAGCTCATTTATTCTCCAATAAGAAGAAAAAATGCTCTATACATTGATGAATCTGAATTGAAAGCCAAAATGATATTTAAACAATGAATGACAAAAATTCAAGAAAAAGAGCTCCTAAATCAAATGATGTCTGAAAGGAAATTGAAGAACAGAGAAAAATATTGGAATAGTTTGAAGCTGAGAAGAGATCAAGGGATAAATCTTACAATGGAAGTCAAAAAGAAATCCCACAAGATATTATAGATAAATGCTTAAATGACAATAAAATTCCAAAGCGGGTACTTGTATCACTTCACAAGCTGATTCAAAAGGAAGAGACAAAAAATGATGCAAAAGAAAAACTTGACATTGTGATTGAAAAAATTAGAAAGGTCTTGAATGAATATGATCAGAAGACAGTCCAAAATGCTGATTTAGCAAGTGAAAAAGAGAAGATAAAATTTTTTTATGCAGATGTGGTTTCAAGGTCATAAAAGGAAAACTCCTGGAAGAGGAAAAAGCAGTTGCTCAACATAGTATGAAAAGAACAAGAGGGTGACACAGAAGAAGACTTTCCAATCAAGGGATATGAGAATAGAATAGAAAACACCTCTAGGAATGTAAAATTCCTCATACTCAAAACCAACTGACAGAAAGGAAGGAAAACAGTCAGAATATACCTCAGGAAAAAAACATACTCAACTTGTAAAAGACAAACAACCTTCAAAGAACCTGAACCTACATCAAGAGCAAACGTTATAGAAGAAAGTCATCCAGTTAATAATGATAATATACCAGATGGACTATTTTATGATTCTCGAGTTGAATATCAGAATGTTCTGATGAAAAATGGAGAAATTAAGAAAATCTCCATAAAAGATGACTTAGCAATTTAAATCTAGAGCGATTGATGGTGATAGCATCACTGCACTTATCTGACTATCAGAAAAGACACATGTCTACCAATGCACAACAATATGAATTGTTGATATTATTGAGGGAACAAGCAAAGTTGGGATTTCCCTTTCTAAACAAAAGAAAAGGATTAGATGGAACTAAGTCAGAAACCTTGAAACCAATTTTTGCAGATTCTTCAAGTAAACCCTATTCTGATATCAAAAAGGGTAACAACTTTGAAAGAACAACGAATTTCTCACAAGACCAAAGAAATGAACATATTGCAAACATTCTGTATGATTACAGAAATGAAAGGTTCTTGCTAAGAAACAATGAGGGGAAGTTAATTCATGTAATTTCAAAATGAATATGAACTAGAGTATCTTCATATGGAAGAACTTGAAGACATAATCAGATGGAATCTATCATCTCAACATCTACACCACAGGGAGATCTTCTTATTCCAACAGAAGGCCGCTGTAGTCAAATTCGATAGAAGATCAGAGGCTGGAAGCTCAAGAAGATGAAGGCCTGTTGTTTTTACTTTCGAATTTGATTTGGAATGTACAAGTGACAGCCTTTTGAATATGTAGTTTTCTATAAGTAACGTAATTTTAATTTTTGAAATTTGATATGTATTTTGAAAAGTGTAAGTAACCTATAGGTGTTTTGGTGCATCTGAGTTTGTTCCAACATAGGGGAGATGGTTGGGATCAAGATTCAACAAAGGAAAGATTGGAATCTTCTCAACCTCCTCAGAAATGGAGAAGTATGAAAACCGAGCAAACTGGGCACTTCGAGCAACCATAGGCTTATTCAAGCAAGGTATTTTACTTTCGATCAAAGTTATCTTCCAAAATTCTGCTAAGTGTTAGTTCGAGCAAACTGCACTTCATTAAGCAGGTTTGTTCTTCAAGTCGAGCAAGGTTTTTTTTAGAGCAAACCCTTGACATAACCAAGCTAAAACCAAGTATTTTGTTGGATCGAGCAAGGTTTATTAATAAATAGTGGTCCAAGCACACTTGAAGGAACTTATTGAAGAAATTACTCAAAGGACTTCCAATGAGAAAAGTTCAACCTCGAGCAAGCTACAGTGTTTCCAGCACACTTAACTTGTTCAAATAAGTTAAAGACAAAAGGTTGAAGGGATCAAAGAAGAACAAGTTTGCTCATAGGATATTATCGAGCAACGTTTGATAATATCATGAACATTGAAGTCTGCTTAAAGAATATTTTCTAAGGAAAATATTCTAAGTGAAGCTTACTCGGAGAACTGTTCCAAGCACACTTACGGTTACAAGGTCTGCTCGACAAGGATAAAAGCTTACAAGCATACTCGAGGACTTGTTTACACATGTAATATTTTTGAATACGTTTAAATCTGTAACATACCAATCATTAGGGTTTCTAGAAGATCTCAGGTGTGCCTATTTAAGGAAACTTTAGGGCACATTTATGACAATGGACATAGATTGAATATTGTGATTTGACGGCTGACACTTTATGGAAAAAGAATATCTTTGTATGGAAAACAGCCTAAAATAGAAACACTCCACATAGAAACCCTCATTGATTTTCATGTATCCTTCACAATATCAATGGAAATATTTTGAGTTACTTTGTGTGTATGTTACAATATTGTTCATCTAGCAACAATTTGAATATTATTGATTCCGCCTTTAGTGTTCATTGGATCTTCACAAGAGCATAACTCGTAACCATCTTGTCAACACGTTGTTCTTAGTTACGAGACTGATTGTTGTGGTTGATAGATTGGTCCTGATAAAGGATAATAATTGTAAGATAAAGTGGGTATTTTAGGTGAATATTGATTAGGTGATGTACATAAAGCAATCGATGTGAGATAACTTGATAAGGAGATGAGGTTTGTTTAAAAGTTAAAATTTATTTGATTAAGTTAACTTTACAATCAACTAACGAAGCATATTTTGTGTGTTGGCCTCCCATGAGCTTTCCATGGAAATTTAAATGGCCCAACGATATAACACATAAAAGTAATGGAGTTGGACGGCCCATGAGTATTTCATGGCATTTGAACTGTACCAACTAAATAACGAGTTATCAAAACAAATGAGTTGGATGGCCCATGAGCGTTACATGGAATTTTAACTGTACCAACTAAATAACGAATTATCAAGGTAAACGAGTTGGACGACCCATGAGCGTTACATGACATTTTAACTGTACCAACTAAAAACGAACTAACGAAATAATAAAAAAATGAGTAGTTGGAGCATCCTGTGAACCACAACGTATAATTAATCTCCAACAAAATCATAAAATTTAAAACAAGTTGAGAAATAGATAGTAGGAGTTCCGATGTTATGTGTTGTAAAACACACTTGTTTTCCTCGATCGAACAACAAACAGAATAGACTCTCCAATACCCAAACCATTATCTAAAAACGGTCCACTTAGTTATGCCAGAGTATTGGTTAAAGCAAATGCTTCTATGGGGTTGTTGGAACGAATTAAAGGACAATTTCCTCCTAGAGATGGGTTAACAGAAAAATTGGTTGTTTAGAGTTTGATTACCGGTGGAAACCGCCTTTATGTAAAATTGTTCTAAGATATTAACCTTAACCATGACAAGGTGCATTTAGGTAGTTTACACAATTTTTTTACAGCCATTGATGGATGAGCAAGTTTCTATTTTCAGTAATGGTACCACGTGTCCATTAGTATCTTTCTACATTATGCAATGAAATGCAACTAAATGTGTTCCATCAAATGTTTTCTTTATGTGTTTTAAATGTATATTATGTATCTAACAATGATGAATCGGCTTACTAGAAAATGTTAGACGAGCATGTTAACCCACGAAGTTGGTGGTGAAAATGATAAGTTTTTCAATGGTGTAATCAGTAAACTTCAATTTTAGTGAGGACGTGTGATCGGCAAGGACAATTGCTAGCATTTGACATATGAGGATTAGGGCTATCATGATCTTCCAATTGAACATAGTTTCTAAGAGCTTCATAGTGAACATGATTTTGAGTTAGAGAGTGGAAGAAGGTAAATTAGAGTGTGTAGGGATAGACATATCAAATTGGTTCAACATATTGTTAAACTTAACCTAACCATGGTCACAACTGGTATTGGAATGTTCTTTCATGTGATGATGTGAACATAGTTTGGACGTACAATACAAAAAAAATGAGCAATAGAGACTAAAGCATTATGGATTGATTTATCAGTCTCAAATACATAGTATCTGGGACTGATTTATCAGTCTCTAGTACTATTGGAGACTGGTTTTTAAAAAAATACATTTTATCATCTTTTTAATTGCTTATCTAATAAATAATGATTTAAGCTTGTTTTAATTGCTTATCTAATAGTATTGGAGACTGGTTTTTAAACAAACACATTTTATCATCTTTTTAATTGCTTATCTAATAAATAATGATTTAAGCTTGTTTGAACATGATCTTAAAATGTTTTATATTTTTCGTAGATTGCGGGTTTTAAAGATTAAAGGACCGGGTTATGGAAGAGGAAACGGACCTTTATTATCAATTTTTAAGACCAAACTCAAGGCCCGGCCCAAGCCCACTAGGGTAAAGCCTTTCATGCAATATTATATCATAACATAAAAAAGAAAAAAACCCTAACCACCCTCTATCTTGCGATCGGCAGCAGCAACCAAGAAGAAAGAAAAAAAAGTTTCTAGGTTTTGGCGGCTAGGGGAAGAAGAAGCGCAGCAAACGTGACTCAGGAAAGTAGCTAGGGAGTGTTTCTCATCACATATCTCAGCCCCATATAGGAGTATAACATCCATACACATGGTGTTCCTGTTCAAGATTCATAACTCTTTGATTTGATCTTTAAAGTGAACTGTTTTCAATTGAGTTGAAGATTGAATTGTGTATGATCATAATTGATTGTTGGATGATTTTGATTATGTTTTTGGTGATTAATATGATGTTTAATTTGAGTTATTGCTGCTGTCCAAAAATTATGTGTGGCTAAACTTCTTAGTTCTACCTAGGTTTGATGACTTTTGTTAGGTTTTGATGAGTTGAATGGATTGTATGGTTAATATGACTTGAATTGTTATTCAAAGTTTGGTTTAATGATGAATTAAGTTGTGTTTACTAGCTGCCTTATTATTGATATTATCTCATAATCTCATGCCTCGATTAATTTAATTGGTTTAGATTGATAGTTGCATGTTCAAGTCTTTACTTTGTGTTTAGAGTTTCTTTGTTGTAGGTACAACTGAAGGGTTATGTTGGGATTGTTAATTGATATAATCCAGCGGGTAAGCACCTTCTTAGAGACTGATAGGTGATAGGAAGTAAAGTCGTCTCATAGCGATTGCTTGTTAGGATTATGATTGCGCGAAAGCGGGTTCGGTTCTTGTCGGGCTTGAGTTTGTGAGCGATTAGGTGGCCTAGTTTGTGTTAAACCAAATTTTTCCTCTATCCTTGGTTGCATAGTATTCGTTTCGAATAAGGTCGTGTGTCGGTGAGTCCAAGTGGAGAGCCGACATTAGAACACCCTAGCATTCGTTTCTCGGTTCGTTCTTAAAATCAATTAAGTATAAGTTAGGGTTTAAAAGTGATCTAGCTTTCTTGAGCAAACCTTAGTTGTGTCATCTTTAGATACCAGTTTCGAGAGATCATTCAATCCATTTACTTATTAGACGTTCAATTTGAGTCTTGCATAGGTAGACGTTTTCTCCATTATCAGTTAAGTCTCTAAGTTAGGAAAGTTTTGTTTGTCAGTTCCGTCAGTTTAGTTAATTAATTTATTTATAGTAATTTAGGTCAAGTAGTTTAAATTATAAAAAATCAATTAAAAAATTTATTCTTATGAAGGTCTTGTCTAGGGTTTAGTGATCATAGGAATTCTCACGTGTCCTTGTGTTCGATACTCGGACTTCGTAGGTCTATACTACTTGTGACCGATACACTTTCCGGTTGTGTGTGGTGTTATTAGGAGTTTCTGTTTTAAATTTAAAGCTTATTTGTGAGTCCCATAGAAAGCGCACTCATTAGACACACATCATGTTTTTGGCGCCGTTGCCGTGGTCACGATTTATGGCGTATTGAGAACGACTCGAGTTAGGACCTACCTTGTTTGCTACTTGTTTTTCTTTTGCTTTTCTTGTTAGTTAAAACAGTTTAGCTAATTTCAGTTTCTTTTGTTTATTTTAATAGTTGTACGCGACGTACTCGATCTCTAGGATCACTGAATCTGAGAGATTTTCTGAACCATATAGAGAGTTACATGAGAGACGGCGTACCAGACCGTCTTCCAGGTCTTCTTCGTCTGTTGGTAGTACATCCTCTTCTCCTACTTTTTCTGAATATGTCATTAGGGATAGGATTATGGTTAACAGGCCACAGAGGAGGATAGTTGTAGACCGGGCCCATCCAGTTGATGCGGGTGCAAGATCCAGCATTGCTCCACCAGCCATCGCGGTTAACACAAATTGACAGATTCCATCGAATATTCTGAATACCATCTCATATTCTGCTTAATTTCACGGGTTGCTCAATGAAAACCCGTATTCTCATCTCACTCGCATTCACTTTTCTTCTAGCCGGCGTATCCGAAGACGCCATCAAACTCCATGTTTTTCCGTTCTCACTCGTTGATCATTCAAGATTGTGGCTTGAGTCCCTCCCACAGGGCTCCATATCTACTTGGGTCTCCATGCAGACCCAGTTTCTTGAGAAATACGATCCTCCGGCTAAGGCTGCTCATTTGCTTAATCGGTTTAATTCTTTTGAGAAGGAGGACACCGTGAGTTTCTACAAAGAATGGGAGAGGTTCAAAAGTCTACTTTCTTTATGTCCGAACCAAGGCCTGCAAGACTGGGCAGTTGTTGTGAAGTTCTATTACGAGGTGACGTACGCGACGCTAAGTATGCTTGAGACGGCGGCGGGAGGAAATTTGTTGACGTCAAATGATACGGATAAGTGCATTTCTTTGTTTAATGGGTTAGCCATGAGTGGATATCATCGACCACTAGCTAAGAGCACCAAGACCATCGACTCCCTATCACGTAGCATGCATTCGATCAACATGAACACCACACTTATGGCACAGGTTGTGGCATTAGCGAAGATTGTGAAGGACTTGCAGGTGAAGAGTAAGTTGTGTGAGATCTGTAGAGGAGGGCATGACACTGTTCAGTGCCTCGTAGGTTTCGAGGAGGAGGCGTTAGACTTTGTTAGTAATCCAGACCAAAATCAAAATTCTTTCAATTCTTATAATTCGTGGTGGAGAGGTAATCAAAATTCCAACTTGAAGAACGGAAATCATTCCGGCTTCCAGCAGCGTCAGAGTCTATTCCAGGATTCCGGTGAGGGAACGAGTAGCGGAGAGAAGAAGCCCACTTTAGAGGATATAATGGCATAGCAGACACAGATGTTGTCACAGCTTATGACTCGAGAGGATTCCCATCACAAAGAGACCTAAGAGAAATTTCGGGAGCACGATTCATTTATAAGAAATTAGGGAGCATCAATTCAAAATCTCGAGCGGCAGATGGAAGAAATAACCAGCCGTCTGAATGAGAGGTCGCAAGGAATACTTCCGAGTAATACCGAGCAGAACCCGAAGGGGTTCGTGAAGGGTGTGACGACGAGGAGGGGTGCAGGGGCACGCATCGGGCCCGTGATTCTGGAGTCGACGAGAGGAGTCATTGAGGAGCCTACAGTCGATGGAGCGGAGCAGGTGGACGAGGAGATTCAGTTGGAGTCTCCACGGGCCAAGGTGCATAAGTGGCGCAGCCCAGGAAGTACAGCACAGGCCGAGAACCAGCAGTTACCCCACACACCAGCGAGAGTCTATAAACCTAGAGTTCCATACCCCGGTAGACTCCACAGGGATAAAGATGAGAAGCAGAACTCCAAATATCATTATCTTTTGAAGCAGCTTCACCTTAACATTCCATTCCTTGAGGCACTCATTCAATGCCGAAATATGCAAAGTTCTTTAAGGATATTCTTTCGAATAAGGAAAATTTAGATGAAGTCTCTTCCATCCCTTTGAATAGTAGTTGCTTTGCAGTTTTATAGAGAAAGTTACTAGAGAATATGTCCGATCCTGGGGAGTTTCACGATTCTCTGCATCTTGAGTGACGATACGGTAGTTTATGCGCTGGCGGATCTTGGTGCCCGTAATAATGTCATGCTATATTCTGTGTATCGCAAGTTGGGTTCATCTTCCCTATGGACTTTGTCATCTTGGACATGAACGATGATGATAGTGCCCCACTTATCTTAGGCCGAGCATTCCTTGCCATTGCACAGGCGTTGATCGACGTCTAGGATGGTAAGTTGATTTTGAGAGTTGGGGATGAGAACATAACCTTTGACGTTCGACAGTTACTGAAACACCCCAAGTTTGCCGATGACTCCTTATATTTCATCGATACCATCATGGAACATGTTAGGGAGTTTATCAGCGAGATCTGTGGAGGATCTGCCTCCAACACCTAGATTCTAGATAGGGAGATTCCAAAGATTGAGATGGTTGCCATGACCGACCAGTCATTGGATGACAACAACGAGTCACATGTCCCTGAATCTGGCGTGACCGCTAGGATCGTACGAGACGATCCGATGGACCGACCATCCTTTGAGAGTCCTCCTTCTTCCTTAGAGCTTAAGGATTTGCCTACCCATCTGGAGTATGCGGTTTTAGATGACGAGAGGAAGTTGTCGGTTATTATTGCATCTACTTTGATGGAAGTTGAGAAGGTGAAGTTGTTGAAAGTGCTACGAGAGAACAAAGAGGGTATTGAATGGAAGATTATCGACATTAAGGGTATCAACCCTTCGTTTTGAACACATAAAATCCTCATGGAGGATAATTTCAAAACTGTCGTTCAGCCGCAAATGAGGCTTAATCCGAAAATGCGGGAGGTGTGAAAAAGGAGATCATTAAACTCCTTGATGCGGGGATCATTTTCCCCATTTCTGATAGTGCTTGGGTGAGTCCAGTCCAAGTGGTTCTAAAAAGGGTGGCATGGCTGTCGTCACCAATGAGAGGAACGAGCTCATTCCCACTAGGACTGTGACTGGATGGAGAGCCTGCATCGACTACCGCAGACTAAATGATGCCACCAGGAAAGACCACTTTCCTTTACCCTTCATTGATCAGATGTTGAAGCATTTAGCAGGTAAGCAGTACTATTGCTTCTTCGATGGTTTCTCCGGGGTTTCCAGGTTCCGATAGCTCCCGATGTCCAGGAGAAAACCTCTTTTACGTGTCCTTATGGAACGTTTGCCTATAAACGTATGTTGTTCGGATTGTGTACTGCTCCAACCACATTCAGAAAGGCGTGGTAGCTATTGTAGGAACATGATCCTGATCATGCTAAATGTCATGTACGTAGAATTGTAATGATTAGCACCGGAACGATTATATTTACTATACCATGTGATATAGCAGAAATATATCATAAAGCAGTTAAAACACAAAAACTCATAATATTCAGTAAATTAATCTCACAATGAAAGAACAAACTGAATCTCAACTGTTACAACTGATATGAAATCTAATCATGAAAGCCCTACATATAGATTCTACAGTGCAACGTATAAGATTAAGGCACCTTATAAGCTTATACGGGCATATAAGAATATACGCTCCTATACTTATAACTTTCACTTTACAAAGTTTCATCTAATAAAAAATTAACCCCTAACAGTCATACAAATGGCATAATAAGCCCATTAGACCTAACATTAGACAAAAATGGTCTAACAAACTCCCGCATGCATATTGCTAGGTCTTCAATAAATCCCAAAAACTCTCTTCCGATATTCCTTTCTAGATTCATAGAATGACGACTTTGTAGACTTTTTTTGAGAAGTAGTCCTGGAAACACCCATGTCTTCAGTTGAAACTTGTTCTAAGATGCCTCTGTAAATCGATATCTAATCTTTGCTTCACGTTCAGCTTCATCCTTCTCCTTCTCATCACTAGCCGCTCTCCAATTTGTCTCCAAAGCTCTACCAGAAAGTATCTTCTTGTCATAGCACAAATCCACAACCTTTTGAGACTGGTTGGCTTGAGTCTTCACACTCTCATCATTACATTGAATTAAATTGACATGTAATATCTCAATATCTTTCCAAGAACAATTAATCAGCCCCATCGGATAATAAACTCTTAACACATATTTGTTTGGTTCACCAGTCAACGCAAGATAAGACCAACACAAGAAGTAAGGATGAAAATCATGTTCCATTGGGTACAACGGGATAATGCGAAGCGATTCTGGTCTTGGATACCTCAATGTTCTGATCAACTCCACCCTCAGGTGTGTTACGATTTTTATATTTGAACACCTTAGGTTTCTGAGGTGTCCAGTTCTTGGACCCATGTTGCGCTTCATTAACCATAAACCTCCAAGTGATATCCACCGGACCACTTTTCAGTTTGTACAACAAATCATAATGCGTGCAGATGTCATACGCATCGAAGCATCATAGACTTTTCAATTCCATCAGATTATTAAAGTATTGCATTATAATCTTCTAATACCAATATTCTTGATTTTGCTCAGATAAGCAATGCTCAAACACATACCCATTGCAGTATCTACTCCATTCTTTTTGTAATACTTCACAGGATTCTTGAAAACATGTTTTGAAATATCAACTCTATCAGGAAACCAACTTTTAATTTCATCATCACTAAATTATATGGCATGCTTGTTGGATTTGGCTCCTTCTCAATTTCCTCATCGAATACTTCATCAAACGCATCGAAATCTTCTTCTTCACTGACGTACTTGACCGCTTCAGGTTGATCCATAAACTCGACATTGGTATTTAACAAATTAGCATCAATATCAGGTTCTGGAAGATCTTTCTCAAAGTCAAATGTGAAGTCGTCCATTGAAACATCCAAAATCTTTGCCAATTCAAACTTACCGACTGGATTCTCCCCTGCTTCCAATTCAAGAACCATATTTCTAATTCGAACTTTAGAAGTAACTAACTCTTCTAATTCTTCCACCGTTTTGTTAGTCGGTGCTTTATCTAATTTTGATTCCTGTGTTGGATCATCATTTTGAACATCACCACCCGCATGATCAAACTTCTTATTAGACTTCACAGCAACCGAACCAGCACCACCTTGTGGTGTGTTATCATCATCCAAATCATCATTAGTATCACCAAAATCCAACATTTTATCATCATCTTCTTTATTCTCCTCTTCTTTCTTAACAACCTTATCATCATCAACAGTAATCGGCTGTTCAACAGGTTCAACGACTTGTTTGGACACTTGAACCTCTACATGGTTAGATTCACCAGCTTGCATAGAAGCTTCGACCCCCTTTTCAATAATAGGCTCTATCAAATACTGTATTACCAACTTCATCTTGATCAACTTCCGAATTCAAAGGTATTCCCAACTTCTGCTCAATTATAACAAAATACTTCATGTGTTCTACGAGTAGATCATCAGATAGTTTCCTCTTCATTCTCTTTCGTCCAATCTCTTCTTAATTTCATTGGTTCATCACGAAGACGAATATTTTCATCGACCAAACTATCAATCCTCACCTCTTGATTAGCAACTTTCTCCTTCAATATCTCAACATCTTCTTTCGAAGGTCCATAAATTAATAAAAATACATCTGAAAAAGATTGTTGTGACATATTAGGTTCAGCAGCTTTGGGATCAACTTTAGGTGTTTCCTGGTGTACGTCTTCATGGACTTTTGGAGTAATTTTTGTTGTTTTCAACAAACGATCAATGGTGCCGTCTAAATTCACCTCGAAATCCGGTGTCTCCTCAGTAGACTTTTCAAATTCTGGTAGTTTAACAGACATTCCATGATCATCTTGCTCATCAGGTTCATCGACTAAGCATCGATCAATCACAGACCTCTTGACCATATGTTTTACACGTCGTTTCTTCTTCACTTGACTTTAACTCGATTTTGGAACACAAGATTCATTATCTTCGTTATACCTTTTCTTAGTTTTTCTTTCCTTAAGAAAATCATGCAAACCACAAGGATCAGTTAATAAATTTTTCAGAATTTCCCTATCCAATTCAGTATCCTCATCATCACCAGAATTTTCAATAATAGAATCTTGTGTAGCTTGAACTGGTTCTTTAACAACAGTAACTGGAGGTGCAACAACCTCAGTTTTCACTGAACGTTTGCGTATCTTTTAATTATTTTGAGACCCTTCAGCAGTGTCACCATCTTCAACTCTAACAAACCACTCTCCTCCTATAGCATCAAATCCTTGCATTCTCACGTTTTCATTTTCTCTTAACGAATCACTCTCATCCTTCCTCCGCTGATTATTAGTTGGAGCCACGTAATTAGCACAACCAGAAACCGACATATGTGCAAGCTTCATCACTTCACCGGACTTATCAATACTCGGAAATTGATGGTCAATAATCAGTTGAATAAATCCCAGGTACATCAACCATTTGTTGTTGAAATAATGCTTCATATGCTCAAAGATAACTTTTGAAAAGTTATTCTTCAAGTTCAAGCTCAGAGCAGTCATCATACACATATGATAATCCAGATTCTCCTCATATCCACCTTTCATGTGCCTAAAGCAGTGCATAATCACATGAACTTAAAACATGTAAGGTCTTGAAAGCCCAGTCTTCAAGAACCCTTTGTTCAACTCATTTTGATATCCCATTCTCAGCAAACAATCTTTCACCAATCTTTCATCCAAACATGTAGGATCTGTAGAGTTATCCCCAAGTTCCAGAACATCTCGAATAACTTGTTCAGATACGATAATCACCTTTTTCTTTACCAAAGACTTTATACTCTCCTCTTCAAGTTTTGCATTGTTCCATAATTCATTAATTAGCTCCTTGACAATAATAGTACTTGTTGTGACTGCCTTATGGATCCTTAATCTCTCGAAGAATGGTAGAATGACACGAAACGGTTCCATTTTGTCTTCAGTACCATCAAGGTATGCACAAAAATTATGGTTCGCGTCAAAATCCTTAGATCTCACCATCTACACACACACAATCAGACAAACCAAGAACTTGTTAGGAAGTTTTAAAACCAATTTTATAAAAACAACTATACACGTATAAAGTCTATGAACAACGTATAAAGTTCTCAAACGTATAAAGTCTAAACGAATAAAGTCCAACACCGGGTAAGTTCAAAACGTATAAGATTATCACCACGTATAATCCTAATAACGTATAAGATTCAAACCATCGGGTAAGTTCAATCAACCGTATAAGTCTGCTTAACGTATAAAATGTAACAGCCGTGTAAGTCCATCCAACGTATAAGCATATAAACGATTGAGGATATGAACGGATAAGAATGTTGATCTTATACGCCTTGTAAGTTACAAGAACTTATACGCCGTATAAGTTCATCAATCTTAAACGTTCATCAGTCAAACCTAGGTCAAATCACAGCTGAACAAAATAGACCATAACAAACAAGAATTTAAGGACAATCAAGTTCGGAAACTCATCGTGAATCACAAACAAAACAAACCCCTATTAATAACATTTAGATTAGATTAAATTAAGTCCAAAACACAAATGGTTATAGTTCATTGTTAAACACCCATTTCAGATCTGTCATATTAGCTTGTTTTATACCTTGAATAATAGTTGTAGTGTGTAAATCAACCACAAGTACGCTAAGAAATTAACACACAGATATATGGACAAACGATGTGAATAAAGAATTAGCGTGTAAGTCTTGAAAGTTATGCGTTTGAACCAATAAAGAACACACAACCGTATAACCTTCTTATATACTCAGTACTTATACGCCCGTATAGGTTATTTAACATATACGCCGTATAAGAGTCTAACTTATATGCCATATAAGCCAAATAACTTATAAGCCTATATAATTTCAATTGAATTTGAAATTTTTTTCAAATAAAATGCAATAAATGATCCAAATCAAGTCCAAACTAATGACCTTGAAGAATCTTTGAAAATTTTGAACTAATTTTGAACCAAAATGTGTTTGATCCAGAAGTAAACACGAGCCCTAGGCTTTGAAACCAATTAAAATTTTAGAATTTAACCAAGTCCAAGTTAATGACCTCGATCAATTCATTAAAACATTTAAATCCCATTTTTGAATAATTTTGTCAGAAAACAAACTCTCGATTCCGATTCTTGGATATCCAGACCCGAATCACCTTTCATCAAAGTCGGAAATAACTAAGATATGTAAAATATTTTTGGTTTAAAGATAGAGAATTTATAGGACAAAAATATCAAACTAAAACAAATGACCAATAAAACTAAAATACATATTTTTGTGAGTTGAGAAAGGAATCTTATTGATAAATCTGTTCTTCCATGACGGTTTTCAGATCTATTAAGTCTGATAATAAGTCGGTTAAGGATATTGTTGTGTTTTCCACTTAAACTTTTGTAACAAAGGATTTAGAGACATCAATGATATGATTAAGGTTCAATTAAGCACATAATATCATAACATGATCACTTTCTAATAATGGTTCAGGATTATTTTGATTTTTACCATATCACCACAATTTGACTTAAACCTTAGACCCAGTAGACCAAAACTTTTAAAAAAATTTAACTTTTCCGCAATCATAGCAATTGCTTTTCACATCAAGGCATACCCCTGTTATCAAGTAACACTCCAAGATTCCTTTGGCAAGGATGAGTATGCACGATTCCGTCTATCTGGTTACATACATCGCATTCCCCTTGGGTCCGTTTCGTAATGGTATTTAAAACGAGCGCAAGGGAGGAACAATGTATGGCTAACATTTTTTGATCAAGTTAGTAGTGAACTTTTGTACTTTTGTACATAGCGATCAAGTTTAATAATATATCTAGGTTTCGCTCGCTTGAGCGGGATTTGAAATATTCTTTTGATTACCTAGAGGAAAACCACATAAATGCCTCATGACTCCAGAAACCTAATGCATCCCATCAATACAGGATTGAAGGCCATAAAACTATAGACCATTGAAGTGTAGACCATGTACCAGATACTTAAAACGCCATGATGAATACTTTATTTTGCGATCTACTAAAACATAAGGCTTGAGTATGACATGCTATTACATTTCTGCCTTCATTACTAAGATTTTTGCTAGAAGACTAACCAGTTTATTCAACATGGCAATTTATGTTTAATTCACTTATTCCCTTACTTGTTTGTTCAAAAGCCTACCCATACACCGAACATTAAGTAATAGAATTTTATTCTTCAATTTACCTGATTTGGAACAAGACAGTCAACGTACTATCATTTTCCTTTTAAGTTTCAAAACTCATTTTGAGGAGCAATTTTCTATTGTTTTTGTATTCTTCACATTTTTCAATGTTTTTGAAAATTTTACCAAACTCCCAATTACTTTCCATTCTCAGGTAAATGGCTCTCCCGAATATCTACAAGTAAAAATCAGGACCAAACATATACAAGTATATGTCCTTTGAATATGAGAAACTGACATAATTTTCAGCGAGATGTTATATTTGAATGTTTTTTGGTTTTTCTCTATACAAACAGAAATCACAATCTTTTTAGATTTTTCCCAACCCCATTTCTCCCCCTAAAATAAAAAACCAGTTATAAAAACTATTTACAAAGAAAATTTGACTCGGTGATCGGTTACTCAAAGGTCGGAATCCATAACCTTGGTATCACTCACTTTCCCACCACCCATAGACTTTATACCGTTAAGCCCCAACAAATACAAAAATCTGATTTTATCGAAAGCTTTAGTAAAACGATCAGCTTTTTTCTCATCGGTGTGAATTTTATCTACGGCAATCAACTTCTTCTCGTAACAGTCACGGATGAAGTGATACCATATGTCAATATGTTTTGTTTTTGGGTGACTTACCTGGATTTTAGTTATGAATATGGTAGCATTATTATCTACAAAAATAGGAGTAGTAAGAAAATTCAAACCATAGTCGCGCATTTGTTGTTGTATCCACAACTCCTGGGAACAGCAGCTAGTAGCAGCTACATATTCAGCTTCACGGGTGGATAGTGACACAGTTGTCTGCTTTTTACACTGCCATGTCACCAGCCTACCACCAAAGAATTGACAGCCGGCGGTGGTAGATTTGGCATTTAGCTTGCAACTACCATAGTCAAAATCAGAATATGCTCTCAGATCAAATTCATCGTCTCGTGGATACCAAAGACCGACCTCTGGATTCCCCTTAAGATACCGAAGTATCCGCTTCACCAACGTTAGGTGAGAGACCCTTGGGCTGGATTGATATCGGGCACAAGATACGTCGGATACATGATGTCTGGCCTAGAAGCAGTAAGTTAGATGAAGGAACCAATCATAGAACGGTAGAGTGTTTTATCGACCTTCTCCCCGGTGGGATCAGGACCAGTTCCATAATTAACCGGAATAGGAGTGCTACTCGGTGATGAGTCAGCCATGTTGAACTTTTCAAGTATATCACTGACATATTTTGTCTGGTGAATAGAGATCCCATCAGACTCTTGTTCGATTTGCAATCCTAGGAAAAATTTCAACTCTTCCATAGCGCTTATTTCGAATTTCGACTTCATAACCACCTCAAAATCTTTGTACAGAACATCATTCGTTGACCCAAAAATGATATCGTCCACATAGAACTGGACTATCAGTAGATGAGCATCCACTTCCTTAGTGAAGAGTGTACAATCAACGATGCCACAAACAAAGTTATTGTCTAACAGATGATAAGACAATTTGTCATACCAAGCTCTCGGGGCATGGTGTAGACCATAAAGAGCTTTGTCGAGCAAGTACACTTTGACTTTGTGAATCATATTGACAAACCCTGGTGGTTGTCCTACTAAGACTTCTTCACCCAATTTACCGTTCAGGAAAGCAGACTTAACATCCATATGGTAGACCTTGAATCCCTTACAAGATGCAAAGGCTAAGAAAATTATGATTGCCTCAAGTCTAGAAACGGGAGCATAGACTTTGTTAAAATCAATTCCTTCTCTTTGATTATAGCCCAGAACCACTAATAGAGCTTTGTTGTTGACAATTATACCTTTTTCATCCCTTTTGCACTTGAAAACCCACTTGGTACTAATGCATCGTTTGATATATGGAAGAATAGCAAGCTTCCATACTCCAATATTTTCAAATTGCAATAATTCTTCTTGCATGGCGTTGACCCAACTCTCTTCAGTCAAAGCTTGTTTGTATCTCTTCGGTTCAATTTGAGAAATGAAACATTTAAATGAGAACTGATTCTGAAGAGAAGCAACTTGAGAATAGTAACAACTCAGACTTCGGTCAATTTGGCTTCCAGTACTGATGGAGGCCCAAGCATTGAAGAACGTGCCATGTTATATTTGGAGGCCCAGGATCGTGCTTCCAAAGGTGGCCCACGAAAATGGGCATAACTTGGCCCACGAAGCTCTGTTTCAAGCCCTTTGCCAGTCAAATTGAAGCATGAGACGACGAGCACATTGTGGCAAACAACCTACAATGCCTCCTAAATAAGGTTATGGGCCTTTTAATTTTTTTTTGTCAGTTTTTACAATTTTTTTTTGGGTTTGTGTTTGGCCCATGGCCTTTTTAGGGCCCATTTTGTATTTTGAACTCTATTCATATGGTGTTGATGTAATATGGATGGTCAAACTTGAATTTTGATAATAAAGATTTTTCTCTTCAATTTCCCCTTGACCTTTGGGTGGGATTTGGGAGTTTTGGGAGTTCATCACGGGTATTCACTGAATCAACGTGGTAGATCTTCGATTATCGTTTTACCGCTGCATCAAGTACGAACAAAAGAATTAAGATCTCCAGTGATATTTTCTTCCGGATGATATGATAAAGTTCGAGGCATAACTTCATCAGGAACTATCACATCATTCGGAAGATTCGTGACGTTTTCATTAGAAAGCACCGCATCTGAAAGCATAGGATCAGGTGTTGGTCGAATCAACGACTCAATCACATTAGTATGTTCTTCACCATCATCATCAAAAGAAGGTGTTGCCGTAGTATCATCCACATGAACATCATCATCATCAAGAATCGGATCTTCATTAAAGATTGGAACTTCTTGTCCAACATTTTCTTGATAAACTTCTCCATAATATTAATATTGATGAAATAACAGTGTGGTCATTTCATCAGAAATTTCTTCTTCAGGGAATGAGAAACAGCTCCATAAGCTATCCTAGTCAAACAACCATGAATCACCATTTCTTTGAATTGGAGTTGCATACCTTTGACAATCCACATGTTGTACTTGCACAATACGGTTGATGCTAGGTAAAAATACTCTTCTAAAAGGAATAGCATAACCCATGAAGAAACATTCCACAGACATTCCACCGAATTTACTATCAGGATTCAGAACTGTGCATTGGGTTCCAAATGGCTCAAGCCACTTCAAAGTAGATTTACGTCAATTATGTAGCTCAAATCAGGTTTTGCCAAACTTCTTTATTGTCAGGACACGGTTAAGATTGTAAGAAGCTGAGGCAACAACTTCAAATCAAAAACTCACAGATAACTTCGACTCCACCGACATCGCCCTATCTATTTCAACCAAAGTATGATTCTTTCGTTCAGCAACACCATTTTGTTGTGGTGTATAAGGAGCGCTAAAATCATGAAGAATACCCCAGTCATTTCATTGTTGAAGCATACGGTTGTTTCTGAACTCGGTACCATTGTCTCTTCGAATCCTTAGAATTGGCAAGTTGTATAACATTTTAAGCTTTCCGAACAAAATCATTAAGTTGTCAAATGTTTCATCATTCGATTCAAGAAACATTACCCATGAGAAAAGTGAATAATCATCAGTGACCATCATGCAGTACAATTCTTGTGATACTTTTAACATTCACAGGTCCAAATAAGTACATATGAACCCTCTCAAACGGTAAGTTGTTTGTAAGTTTATTATAATGACAACTTTTGTTTGGTGAGACTTTTTCTTTTCCTTACCCTTCTTACAACTCAAACAATTTGAACTTAAATGAAAACCTTTAAGATTAACTCCTTCAACCAAACGATTGTGAACAAAAAAGTTCATTTTCCGAACGTTGATGTTACCCATGCACGATGCCATAGAACAAATTTTTTTTTAGAAGCTTTGGTTATAAAACACTGAACAATGCATTGTGTCGATGAAGCAACGTTCATATTAAGCACACAAAGATCATTTTCTTGTGGAATCTTATACCCAGACTTGAGTATCAAACAGTCTTGATTTGTGAAATGAGTTGAGAAACCTTTGTCACAAATTTGAGATATGCTTAGTAAGTTGTTCTCCAGCTCAGTGATGTAGTTCACATTTTCAAACATTACTTTCCCATTCATTAACGTCCCTTCTCCAACAATTTGTCCTCCTTGATTTCTTACAAATCCCATATACCCTCCTCGAATAGATTTAACATTCTTTAGTAAATGAAGAGTTTCAGTCATGTATCGAGAGGCTCAACTATCCATTATCCAACGTGAATCATTGGATCTAGACAGCCCCTACATATAAGCAGTTAGTGAAACAAGGAAACCCAAGCCTTCTTGGTCTTGGGTTGTTTCATTTTTTCATTCAAAACATCCTCTAAATCATCATATTCAAAATCAGACAATAAATCATCTGACAGACATGAACTCGATGAAACAACTTGTTCATCAAGATGATTAACATCCACATTTAAAGACTCAACATATTGTTCATCAACTTGACCAGTTAACGACTCAAAAACTTGGTTATCAGTTGGATTAACAACTTGTTCATTAGGTGGTTAACATTTTCATTGCTTTTAACCTTTGCCACCAAATTCTGACCAATAGAACCTTTCTTTTTATAAAAACTATCATATTTCTTGGCATTCGAAGATTCACCCACTTCGAAAATCTTTTTGACAACTTCCTTGTCTACACCTCTCTTTAAAATCATAACTATTGGAGGTGTAGATTTAACCATAGGAACTTTTACATGTGGCCTTTTATTCACCACATGTAAGTCCAAATCTGAATCACTAAAATTATGATATCAACAAACAAGTATTGGTGAGGAAATCCAACACTTGGTGACTCAAGAACACACGTAAACACAAACACGTAACACGAGGATTGCTTCAAAACACACGTATGTATTATACGTCGGGTGCTTAAGCACTTAACAATACATGCGAGTCTAGTAAGCTCGTAGAAGGCCAAAACACAAAAATGAATGAACAACCTAACCATATACAATGCATGCTCTATATATAGGTAACCAACATAACCGGCCCAACACCTAACCAAAAGCCGACCGAGATCCTTTGGGATCTCGGTTTACACAAATAGCCCGTAGTCCAAGCCCATAATACAAGCTAAACCCAAATATAAATAGACTTAGTACAAACCACTCTAATCTAGGCCCAACAATCTCCCCCCTTGGTTTGTAGCTTGGTCTTCAATCATGCTCCATGTAGTCAATATCAGCATCTTTCAACGCGCCAGCACAAAACATGCATCTGATAATAGAAGCGACCATACTAGTGAATTCTTTAATAGCCATTTCAAAGATCGGATCAGGAATTATCTGGAATGTGCTGAGGGTCTTGATATCCTTTTCTCCAAACTTTAGTAAGTCTGTTGGATCAACAAATCTATACTGCCCTTTTCATTTCTCCAACTTAACAACAACTGTGGCAGTTACACTATCATACATCCTGAATCTCATGTTTTCCAAAGTGCCATCCGGATTTGCTTCAGGTACAGGAATATGAGTGGCCTTGTCTATAGCAGGCCACATAATTTTGAGCATTGTTTTCCCTGTCTTTGGATCCTGGACCCCCTTTGTTTTCTTCAGAAAGGACTCTGCAGTTTTAATATTTGGAAAGCCTCTATCGACTTGACTTCTCAGAAAGTTCCAAAAATCTGTACCACATTTATCATTAGCTGGGTTGGTGAAAGGAGAGTTTATCAGGTCACTTAGATCCACCTTCGTCTAAGATCCAATATCTTTCATCTTCTTATAACACTCAGTGGTCCCGGACTTCCTCTTAAACCACCACATGTTCTTATTAGCATCGAAGCCCCATGACACTACTCCTGAGCGATCACCATATTTATCTGAGAAACCCTTAGGAAAGGTGACGATGAATCTGTCCGGATGATCTGACAACATTTTGATTGGAATTTTTCATCACCAGCAGCCTTTTCTGAATTCTATCAGACTTTTCTTTGGAGATTGGTGGTGCGTCCATATACTGTTTCAATCTCTCAGATTCATCAATGTTCTCTACTGGGCAAGAAGTAGAACTGCCACCTTGATCAACGTTGGGCACTTTATCAGTACTGCTTCAAAACTCGCCTCCAATCTTTTGAACGAGTTTTTGTTGGAGATCGAGATAGATAGCAGTTAGTTCTCCTATGCTAGATTGAAGCTCTTTAATTTTGGAATCTTTATTAGTGTTGCTAGCTTCCAACTCTTGAATACGTACATCTTTGACAACAGAATCTTGATCGAGCTCAAAGACTCGACGTTGGAGAGCTTGTACGTCAACCGGAGCATCTTCTAATACAATACCCTTGCCTTTGTTCTGCATAACTTTTTCTTGCATGGCAAGAATTTGGGAAACTTTATCAGAAACATTTGAACTTGACTGACCTTTATTTTATGGGCATGATGAGCTGAAGGGAGCAACATTGAATTGTACATCAGCCTCATCCATGTGTGGAATATCTGACTCAAGATCAAAAACACAAACAAAGTCATATGCTAGATCTTGAATTAGTGTCTCATCAATGGATGCACTTGGTTCAACTTGAGTCTCTGGAGCATGGGGTTCATATTGGTGAGTTTGTTGTTGTGGGCTAGTGGTTGCAATTGATGTTGGTTTTGTAGTTGTTTCATGTTCACTGACCAGCACGCCAGGCCTTGGATATTTCTTTCTTCGTTTGCGTGGAGCGAGATCGGCAGCTGGATCTTCAATTATATCTTCTTCAATGTTTTCAGCAGCTGTCTGAGGAGGCTTCAGAGCAGTTGACTGAAATTGCTCTTTAAATCTTTCAAAAACTTCTAACTCCTGGGCACTCGGAGCAGTCTCCAAGTTACGATGTTCTGTCTCTTCACTTTGATCATCAGAAATTTCAAAGGTCGCAACACGTGGTTGAACTGATGCCACATGCTCATCAGAAACCTGAGCTATAATTGGTTCAGCTTCTGTCTCAGCAAATCGTCCAAATTTTACAAGAGCATGTAGGCCCTGATACACAATCTTGGAGCCCTTTCTGGAATGTTTCATTAACACAAAGGTGTTGGGTCCCATTGACTTCATATCCAAAGTATCAACAGACTTGACGAGATCTGTGTATTGAGAATCGAAGATCATCTGCAAAAATCTTCGATACATAAGGAACATCTATTTCTTCTTCCCTTTTACATTGCTCATCATTATAATGAAAACAAAATTGGAATAATTGTAATTCCAATCCATGATCAGAGCAGTGACAGCAGACATCTGGGTATGACTTATTTCATCAGAACCCCCTTTTCTACTCAACACGCACATGAAAAACGTGTGAATTAAAAACATTCAGTAGAAGTGAAATAACTTCTTGATTGTCGGGGGATAAGTACCCTCATAACCCATCCTGGTAAGAATTTCAGTAACAGCTGCAGTGGAATATTCTGTCGGGTAATCAGATTGATTACCAAACAGCAACACCTCTCGTATAATAGCCTTTGTAATACTGATTGGCTTCTTCTGAACTTTTGAGTCTATCGACCCGACTCCATCTTGCCCTCGTTGGTTTACTGAGGCATTATTCTAGAAATCTGTGACCATATTCCTGCTTATGACAGGATTTTCTCGCAGTGCATGAGAAATCCTGCAAGTGTTGAGGCCGACGATCATGACTTAAATTCCTTGTGAGCCAGTGGTGGATCATATAAGTACCCAACAATATTATGTGTGTCCACAAATTTTTAACGGAGTCTGATCGACCATTACTCCACCAAACGAATCAAGTTAGTAAATACAAACTCATTAGTTGATTTGGGCTTTAGGATTAAAGATTTTAGCCCAAAAGTCTGTTAGGTGGCCCATAAAAACAAAATAATAGTATAGGTCCGGCCCAAAGGTATGTCTTAAGCCCAACTTGAGAGATCTCGGTCAAGGAGGTGTTCTCTATCAAGGTCTGAGTTTTCGGTCGACGAAAGTCAATGAAAGTCAATGAAAATTAGCCGAGAACAGGAGTTTACGGTCAAAGTTTAGCACGGTCAAGGAAATGGGTTCTCGGTCAACGAAAGTCAACCGAGAACTCTATGACAGCTGTGGACAGAGAACCCTCTTGGGTTCCTCCTTGGAAAATTTGTCGTCTTCTCCAAATTACCGAAACCTCCATTAAACCTTCATAAAACCTGCAACAAAAACAGTAAACTCCGACGTAACACTCTAAACGACCAATTTAGGTCATTAATCATTTATCCTAATGATCCACGACCCTTCACAGCTTCAAAATCTGGTCAACAACTATCAATGCCTTCGAGAACCCACCGAAAAACCAATTAGCTTGAGCCCTTTTTCTTATTTACCTGTGAAATAATCGATGAGTATCAACAAATCAATTAGATCCATCAATATATGCTAGAAAGCTTTTGGTTTATTAGAGAGAACTAAGAGAGACGAAAAGTTTTTTGAGTTTAAAAGTAGATAATAATGGAGTTGGGGTTATATTTATACCCTAACCATCAAGGACCGAGAACCCTTAATGGGCTCAAACAAACAATCAGTCCAGACATAAGATGACCCAAACAGACAAACGGCCCAAAACCCTTCTTAAAGCTCAACTTAAGAACATGCTCAGTAAAAAACAGACGTTTCGAGGAGAGTAGATTCGAGATAAAGCAAACAAAACAAGTAAAATAAAACAAACTAAATAAAAGGAAAATGAACATTAACAAAACAAAAGAACTCCCTTGAGTTTTATAATATTGGGATCAAGTTTCAGTTTCTGTAAAAACGCCGCCCTTTTGTGAAGAGATCCGAACATGGAATCATATCGCTTAAGAGGCTGTCACTAGGATTCATGTTCAGCGTTATTATGACATAGAGAAACAGGTTGATAGCATGTATAAAAAACGTAGAATGATTTTCATAGCATCAGTGATATGATTTAGGTTCAGTTCGGCATAAAGCTTAGATGGACATCACTCATGGACCTGTGATGCCTCCTATCTCTTCTCAAAGCGTATTTGGCTTTTCCCAGATCACCTCAATTTGACTCCAACCCTCTAGTGCTTGATCAAAATATTTTTATATATAACCAAAAATTTAAGCTTTAAGGTTGAACGTTGGACTTACAAGCCATCCGAACTTAGAGGCATTTCATTCGAGACATGACAGGACTTACTTTTATGTCCCCATCTCTGTAGTTCTAGTTTGACCCTTTAAGCTTTTAAAAAATGATTTTTTTAATAACACAATAATCACTCTTTATTATAATTATTATTATTTTATTATTATTATTATTATTTTATAAATTAATCAATAACTTAGAAATATAATATTTTTGGTGATCAAGACACTAACGGGCTCGTATATGACTAGGTAATTGCTTTTCTGCCTATCCTTCGGAGAGATGTATATGGAGACATGCACATTTCTTCAAAATGACTCTCAACAGTAAGTTTAGCAAATTTAGTTTATATCACTTCAACTATTACCCATCATGGAAAGCTACCATACAAATCAATGACTGTTCTAGAGCCTTCTAAGCTTAATAACTTCATCTGTTTGGCGCACAAAAACAATTATCTATCATTTTCCAAATGTTGGATCAATTTTCATTTGAAAATACTTTGAAGCTTCTAAAAAGCTGTTCACTGAATAATCATATCACTTCCCAGAGGGTTACAGAAGAAACACATGTTAAGAACTCAGTCACCCCGGTCACTCTTCAGTTTTCAGGTAAATGGCTATCCCGTTTGACCACTAGTGGTTAACAGGACCAAACACATATAAGAATACATGTCCTTCCAACTTGGAATTACCGACATAATTTTAAGAGAAAGAATTCAAAACACGAAAAACACATCACAATCGCCCCAGATGCTTTCAGTCTTTAGATAAATGGCTATCCTGTGAATCTACAAATAGATCACCGGACCAAACATATACAAGTATATGTTCTTCAAACTTGAGCAGCCGACATAATTTTAAGTGAGAGTGAAGTTTGAAACAAAAAAAACTTTTAATAGTTAAAACAACGCACACACACTATTTTTGATTTTTTTTTTATTTTTTAACAATAAAAACAACGCACGCACACTATTTTTGACTTTTTGATTTTTCTCCCCCAAAACTTGTTCAAAAAAATAAACAAATATATACAAATTTATACCCAAAACGACTCAATCCTTGAAACGGAGCATTTTAAGAAAATTCACAAGAAGATTAAATTTGGTTGTTCCGACCGGTTTTGTAAATAAATCCGCCATATTGTTGTCAGTGTGAACTTATTCAAGGTGAATCAATTTACGATCGAAACAGTCACGAATAAAATGAATTTCAATATCGATGTGCTTGGTTTTAAAGTGTTGAACATGATTTTTCACAATAGCAATGGCAGCATCATTATCACAAAAAATGGGAGTATCAAGAAATTTCGAACCGTAATCCAACAGTTGGTTTTGCATCCAGATGACCCGAGAACAGCAAGCTGATGCGGCAACACACTCCGCTTCAGCGGTTGAGGTGGACACCGTCTGTTATTTCTTACACTGCCATGAAATTAGACAGTCTCCTAAGAAGTGGCATCCAGCGATGTGGATTTCCTGTCAATGTAATATCCACCATAATTGCTTTCAGCAAAAGCATAAAGATCAAATTCTGATTGTTTGGGATACCAAAGACCTAACTTCGGTTGTCCCTTCAGATATCTAAAAATACGTTTAACAGCAATTAAATGAGAGAGTTTAGGATTAGCCTGGAAACGAGCACATTGGCAGAATGCAAACATGATGTCAGGACGACTGGCTCTGAGGTACATCAGAGACCCAATCATCGATCGATAGTATGTTTGATCTACGGGACTCCTTCAGGATCAGATGACAGTATTGGCCTTTCTGCCATGGGAGTGTTGGCACTCTTGGAATCATGAAGTTCATACTTTGTCAGCATATCCTCAACATACTTCCCTTGATGCCGTAAAATTCCTGCTGAGCTTTGGCGAACCTGTAACCCCAGAAAAGTTGTCATTTCTCCCATTGAACTCATCTCAAACCTTTTCTTCATTACACCTTCAAGTTCTGTGCAAAACTCAGCGCTGGTGGATCCAAAAATAATGTCATCTACATAGATCTGGACTAGAATCAAATCTTTTCCGAATGTTTTCCGGAACAAGGTTTGATTAATTGTTCCTCGCTTGTAGCCATGATCTAGAAGATGTGCAGTCAGAGTAGCATACCACAATCGAGGAGTCTGATGTAACCCATATGTCAGGCCCCTCATTTCAGCTGGATCTTACTTAATCATGTCATAACTCACACAGATTAATGTGCCGACAAGAGAGTTAATGACGGGTTGCTATATTTAGAAAGATTAATGTTTGTTAAAGGCGGAATCAATAACAAACAAGGTAGTTGCAATGAATAATCAAAGGTAGAAAACACACACATGATTCACTCAAAAGATTTCCATCTATATAATTTTCATCATACAAAGTGGATAATCGATTTAGGGTTTTAGGAATCCTAGGACAGCCGTCACACGATATTCTCTCTCAATAAATGTGTCTGTCTATCCTTATCCGTGAATATCGTGTCTCGTGTGTATGTGTCTTTCTCTTTCTCTTTTTTTGGCGGCTTGCCCTAAACATTCTATTTATAGGCCTGCCAACCTAGGACAGCTGTCATTCCTTCTAGAAACCCTAAATACAACGTACATATTCAAATTACATATTCAAAATAAACTAAGTCTAAAACAAGTCTTCCGGGTAGGCTTTTCATAAATCTTCATTTTCCGAGTACGCTGTGTACTCTTCTATCCTTCAGGACTTGGTAACATAGAAGTATGCCTGGGATCAGTTTTCGGGTAGACTTTGCTTGAAGAGTCCGGGTAGACTTCAGTCTTCTTGACTTTGCTCGACAAACCCTTACGAGCAACCTTTTTCTTTAATGGTCCATTTCAACTTTTTGCTAAAATAACTTATTAGCAAAGTGTACTCGGGAGAATAATACCTTGCTTGAGTTGAACCTTGCCCGATGTTACTTATAGATATTCCATTTTCATCAAGCCTACTTGGCCTATATTTATTAATGAATACCTTGCCCGGTCTTCCAATCACTTGGCTTCTTGGACTTGGTTAACCAAACCTTACTCGGAAGAGTAATATACTTGGCTCTGAAGAACAAACTTGCTTGATAAAGTGAACCTTTCCCGGATTTACATAAACTAGTGTACCTTGCCCGGCAATGCACTAATTTGCAAACCCTACTCGGATATCCATTAAAGAAGACTTCTTGAAGTAAACCTTGCCCGATAGATAAAATATCATACCCGGCTAAGTAAAACCTTGCTCTGATGTCTAAGGTGTGCCTGGATCCATACTTAGCCAATTCTGAGGAAGTTGAGAAGATTCCAATCTTCCATATACTTCATTCTGGTCAAATCTTTGACTTAACAATCTCTCCCTTAGGTCAATTGTTTGACTCAACACCATAAACTGCCTTGTTTAGCTTGTAAACATGATTTTGTTCTCTTAGAGTCAACAAAACCTGGTGGCTGATCCACATAAATCTCTTCTTTGACTTCACCATACAGGAAATCGGTTTTGACATCCATCTGATACACTGTAAATCCCATGAATGATGCATAGGCAAGAAAAATTCTAATGGCCTCAAGTCTAGCCACTGGGGCATAAACTTCAATATAATCTAGTCCCTCAACCCGACGAAAACCACGAACTACCAATTGTGCCTTGTTTCGAACAATAACCCCGGTGTCGTCTTGCTTGTTTCGGAAAACCCATCTTGTATCGAGTGCTTTCTTTCTTTCTGGTAACTTAACCAATCTTCAAAATTTTAGCTTATCAAACTGATTCAACTCTTCGTGCATAGCATCAACCCAAATGGGTTCTTGAAGTGCCATTTCTATCATCTTTGGCTGAATTTGAGAAATGAAATAGAAGAACAAACAGCTATTTAATTGTCCAGTCTGACTTCTGGTGGACACACCCCCGTTTCAAGAGGACCAATGATGTTTTCAATTGGATGATTTTTTCTGAATTCTTGATGGAATTAACTGATCAGAAACATCACCGGTAGATTGTAAGTTAGACATATTCTCATTAGCATCAGCAAGAGGATTCTTCCATCCAGATGGCGCTGCACTAGCGACATATTCATTTGGAATATCATCGAGAAATAGTGTGCTTCCAAAGATCTGACGGATGGAACTGCTTCTGGAGTTTCTTTAGGCTGAGCGTTGGTTGCGGGTGAGTAAGTATTTAATTCAGTGACATCATCATCCAGAAGTGGAGAGATGTGAGATACTGCTTCTGGGTAT